>NW_005187724.1:301144-322447 GCF_000239375.1 Pundamilia nyererei
GTGTGTGTCTTACCAGGTGGGCTGGCTGCGCTGATGTACACCGACACAGTTCAGACTTTTGTCATCATTGCTGGGGCCTTTGTCCTCACCGGCTTCTGTGAGTCCAATCTTTGCAGCACGACACAACACGCGGGTCACACCTGGGTCCCCAGCAGTTTTACAACAACAGGAAAGACGTTAACCAGGGTCTGCAATCATTGACTTCATTACAGTAGAGGTGTACAGTGTGCTGACAGTGCAGACATGCAACCCCACCACACCTTTCGCTGACTCTACAACCATTCTTTACAAAAACGTCTTGAAATCACAGTCTAGTACTGGTGTAGAATATTAACTAATCCTCTGAGCAGTTAGTGCTGCTTCAGCAGCTGACTCATGTCTTCAGTTAGGATATCAGTTTGACACAACAAGAGAGTTCTGGACTATTGCGCAGTAAAAACACAACACGCTTACACACACAAGCAAGAGTCCTGTTTGAGATTTTGGGAAATTGAGTGTGTTTTAAGCATCATCAGCCTTAGAGGGAGGGGTCCTAGCACAAATTATCCTCACGCTTTCTCCTTCTCACCTCTAGCATTTGCTAAAGTCGGGGGCTACAGCGCTCTGCTTAATAAATACAGCTCCGCCACGCCGCTTAATTTCACCTCCCTGGAACCCCACCGCTACAACATCTCCCCCCACTGCTACACCCCCAGAGCGGACGCCTTCAACCTGCTGAGAGACCCAGCTGCAGGGGACCTGCCCTGGCCCGGGGTGCTGATTGGGATTCCAATAGGGGGCATCTGGTACTGGTGTACAGATCAGGTGACTTTTATATCAGTGGAAGCACTTTGGTTTGGGGAGCTGGTATTAGCCAGGGAGTTCAGCCAGTTTCTAACAGCTTCAACTACCATAAAAGGTGAAATACAGCAACATATGTTGTCAGAGTTACAACTTTAAATGGCACGCTTTACCAGTATTAGTAATTTAGTTCTTAAAAATCAATAGTTAAAGACAAACTTTGTAGCCTTTCTCTCAACTTCTCTGTTTATGCAGTCAGCGGACACTACCGCTGACTCAGAGAGGCTTACTGCAGCTCACAGAAGAACCTACTTTGAACCTACTCTTTTATTCACAGTCTTATTCCCTTCCTGGCATTACCCCAAAGGGATTCATGTCTCCACCCAGAATCTTTCGCTTGTTAGTCGAATGTGTAAATCGCTACACTGTGGAGCCAGCTGCAGCGCACATACACTGCTGTAACTGTCTTTACGATACACTGAAGTCAAGCTGATAACCTGGTACAAGGGCGCCTGTCCTCAAGGAGGAGGAGGAGGAGGAGGAACCAATGGAGTGCAACAATACAGAAAAATAGTCTAGCTGGTGAAGGATGAAAGAAAAACACATTAGCAAACCAGTATTTCATTTGCCCCCCAGTAAAGCATCCTCACATGCTGTGTTACACTAATAAGGCCCATAAGATGCAGAATTACTGCATTAACAGTTGCTACTTTAAAGCAAATGTCTGAACCTTTAGGCACATATCGTTAGTCTGTGTCTTTCTCCAGGTGATTGTACAGCGGTGCCTCGCAGCTCGCAGCATCACAGACGTGAAGGCCGGCTGCATCATGTGCGGCTACCTCAAACTGCTGCCCATGTTCCTCATGGTGTTCCCCGGCATGATCAGCAGGATTCTCTACCCAGGTCTGTGGGCTACACTAGTATAGTGGCAGGTGCACACTGCATCCTTATGAACCTGCCTGGCTCTTTTGAGACCGAATCGTCAAAAGTGACTCATCTCAAATCCAAGACCATAATTCCATTAAGCTTTTTGAACTCTCGCTTGTAAGCTTGACTTGCTGTAGGCAGGTGATGTGTCTGAACGTTGTGTGTGTGTGTTTTTATAGATGAGGTTGGCTGTGTGGTCCCTGAACTCTGCAAGAACATTTGTGGGACTGAGGTGGGCTGCTCCAATATAGCTTATCCTAAACTGGTGATATCAATAATGCCGGATGGTAAGGACACAATTATTGGCTACATTTTAAAAAAAAAAAAAAGGTTATTTTTGCCTTACATGACCCCTGCTCTGCTTCCTGTCACGCTTTTGTCCAGGTTTGCGCGGTCTGATGCTGGCTGTGATGCTGGCTGCTCTCATGTCCTCTTTGGCCTCCATCTTTAACAGCAGCAGCACTTTGTTCACCATGGACATCTGGACCCGTATCAGACCACAGGCCACTGAGCGTGAGCTCATCGTCGTAGGCAGGTACAGTGCAGCATGCTTTCTGTAACACTCAATGTTACAGAAAACCAGCATAACCAAAGAGAGGTCCTTTTCTTGGACTCTGCTTGAGTAACCCTGCATTAGCCACAGTTAACATAATCGTATTTATCTTATACTGGACGGCCCTTGTGTTCATCACCCTAACCCTAGCTCCGTGTAGGCTAACTTGCTACTGATTAGCAGCCCCTCGTAAATTGAAGGTTTGGAGCCAGAGCAGCGTCCCTGAGATGATCGTTTTAAGAATATCTGCTCTTACTTTGCTCGTCAAAATGAACTAGGAGTAGAGAAATAACCAAAAAGAACTTGTTGCACACACACTGACCTTATTATTTGAAACTATGGCCATGTTTATTATTATTAACCTTTATTTTACCAGGAAAAGTCCCATTGAGATTAAAAACCTCTTTTTCAAGGGAGTCCTGGCCAAGAGGTGACAACATGTTTAATATGAACATCTAACACTGTAATAATGCGCATGTCAGAAACTTTTGTTAAATAACAAGCAGTAGAGTTTTAAAGAATTACACTTTGCTGAAGACGTCATACGAGAAGTTCTTCATTTCCTTTCCTAGGAAAGTAATATAAACAGCAGAGGTTTATAAAACTGAACTGATATGGACTGATTTACCAAACTCTCATATTTTCTCTGGTCTTTAGAGTCTGGGTTCTGTGTATTGTAGCTGTCAGTATCTGCTGGATCCCAGTGGTGCAGGCGGCACAGAGCGGTCAGCTGTTTGATTACATCCAGTCCGTCTCCAGCTATCTGGCTCCCCCTATCGCCGCCGTCTTCCTCCTGGCTGTGTTTGTTAAGAGGGTCAATGAAACGGTGAGACATCGTCTGCCAACATTACAGCGATGAAACACCAGGTGTAGTCACAGTTATATGACATAACACTCATCTTCCTCCACTTGCAGGGGGCCTTCTGGGGCCTGATTTGTGGTCTGCTGATGGGTTTGTGTCGGATGTTGCTTGAGTTCTGGTTTGGTACCGGCAGCTGTATTTTCCCCTCCAGCTGCCCTTACCTGGTGTGTGGGATCCATTACCTCCACTTTGCCATTATCCTCTTCTTCTGTACCTCAGCGCTTGTGTTGCTGGTGAGTTGCTGCAGCGAGCCAATAGATGACCAGCATGTAAGTGATTTACACAGGACTGATTCACTGAGGGCCAAAATAAGGCCTTATTTATCAAATGCTTATGACAAAAACATGCCTTCCAGCTTCATCGTCTGGTGTTCAGCCTTCGTCATTCCAAAGAGGAGAGAAAAGATCTGGACTGGGAGCAAGAGGAAAAAGGGAGGAGGGCCAGGAGAGAGGCCAGCAGGAGGATGAGGGAGAATAAAAGCGACGCAGGTAAGAAACAAAGTGAAATCGCAGTGATGGAGAAAAGCAGAACAAACACTCGCTAAAGCAGCTTACAAACTATTTCTCCCTTTCAGTGGCTGAAGAGGAAGAGCAGTCTGGGATCTGCCAACTTATCAAACGGTTCTTTGGCCAGGGTGGCAGTTCCTCCCCGACCAATGACGAAGAAGAACCTGAGGAACCGGTGCAGATGCCCGACATCAGTGAGGACCCAGTGTGGAAGAACGCAGTGGACGTCAACGCTCTCATCATGATGGCTGTAGCAGTTTTCATGTGGGGATACTATGCATGACAGAGTCCTTATGTTGCTTAATGAAGGTGGATTTTTAAATGTCAAGAAATAAATACAAGTGTTGCCATCTGTTGGCAAACTCTGGTCACTGCACTTAAGCTATTTTCTTTATTTTGAAGTAGTTCAAAGTAGGCGCACGTGCAAATATACAACCATGCTGCATTCTGACACAGCATGGTCCTTCTCTACTTTTGTCCAGTTTTAAAAAGCATATGTAATGCACAGTCTGAAAAATGCTTTATCAGGTTAAAATGCCATTACTGTATACGGTTACATCGTGATTCAATCACAGGTCGATCTCGAAAGGTGTGAAGATTGAATTCTAATAGAAGTTAACTCAATAAAGCCTAAAGATTTTTCTAACCTCTAAAACAGTCTCAAAAAAAAAAAAAAAAAAAAAAAATCAGTGGAAAGTTTGGAGTTGCTTTATACCACCCAACATGTGTGCTCATACTGTGCCCATCTTCATTCCCGTTTTTCCGTTAAAAGCAGTTTCAAGGGAAGGAAAAAGGTGGTTTGTATTGTGTCCAATAATCGAGTCGGCTCTAATATTACTCCATAAATAGGCAGGGACACAGATTGACTTGTAATCGTAACTTGGCTGTTGAGACACCACACAAACCAGGTAGTGATTCAGATTTCCAGTTTTAATCATCACTTCTGTTTTTATTTAAGCAGATATTTCCCATGAGCATTGTACACATCTGAAACCCACAGAGGTCTCCCATAACTATCCAACCACCTTCCCATCTCCATGCAGAGTTTCAGCATCATTCATCACATCAGTTCTTTAATGTCCAGTCTGTCAGCTTGTGGGGAGGGGGAGGGGGGGGGGTCTGGGAGTGTAAAAGCAAGAGAGAGAAAGGCGGAGGCTTTTTGTTTCCCCTCCCTAAGAATGGAGAGTCAGAGCAGTCACCAGGCACTGTTCATCTTACACTCCCACTCTAAGAGTTTTGGGTGGATCCAGAAGAGCTGAATGAAGCCTGTTGAGCATCTGAAATCTAGCCACTTACAGGGTCCTGTGCGACTCCCAATACTCTTGATCATCTGTGAGGTATCTGATGCCTCAGTCTCCTGCAGGGTGGGTAAGAGGTAGGGGGGCTTTTAAGGCTGGAAGCTGGTGTAGAGAGTTTCTGCGGCGTGTGGTAGTTGGTTTAACCCACTTCAAAGCATGAATGACAGCTTTGGCAAACACTGCCCTCTGCCAGATCGGAGGACGGAGGGGGTGGAAGAAAGGAAGAGAGCTAGGGGTTAAAACAAACATAGAATACTTAAAAATAAATCTTTGCAGGTTGAGTAGGGTGACAGACTGGTACAGGGAGAACTCAGTCCTCAAAATAAAAGCAAATACAACAGCAAACAATCGGAGACACACACACACACACACACACACACAAAACAGCAAAAGAAAACAAAAAAATAAAAACAAAAAAAACGGCAAACAACCAAGTCAATCAAACCATACAAAGTGACATCAGGCCTTTCCAAAGTGACATCAAGTTTCTCCCCCCCCCAATTCAATCCCCCTGAACTTAATCAGGTTCATCTCCCATGATTCTCTGTAAACCAGAAAGTTCTCAGTGGCTCCTCTTTATGGCTGGTCAGCAAGGTTAGGGTCCAATCTGAAACTATGACACGGCCCCAAAATCTCAGTCTCAGCCAGTGTGCAGAGACTGTGCCTGTAATTAACCAATGGCTATTTCAGAATTAACATCAGTGACACAGGCAATGATTTCAGCAGCATTATCAGGGGACTGATCGACGTGTACAACATTACAGCACATTCAGAAAATAGAAATGCATGGTGCAGGACAGGTACAAATGGCAACCTTGTACAACGGAAAAGAAAAAAAAAAAAATCAAGTTTGCTTTATACAATCACATTTCTATATTAATGCTGAACATTCCACCACTGAAAAGTTTTACATCTGTTGGACTCGGTACAGCTCATTCCTTGAAGCACCATTGTACAGCAAACATGGAAGTTTGTGATACGACACAGAAACATAGAACAAGTTCTGGGAATAATAATAATAATAATAATAATAATAATAATAATAAGCAGGCTCTAGGGCATTACATTTTTATGCGTCACTTTATTAATGCTAATCTCAATCAAATACACTGCAAAGTTTTCACATGTATTACCTAACAACCATGTGCAGAGTTAGACAAGAACCCGAATGATTAAGAGGCAGAAAAAGGGTTGAATAACAGCAGCAGTAGGGGACCCAACCCTGGTATGGAAACTTTTCAAAGTGACCACTCTGGAGCACAGTGGGGGAGAGAGGGATTCTGGAGGGCTTCAAAAAACAAAAACAAACAAGGCAAGGAGAGTGACACACCTCTCTTCCTTCTTTACCACTGAAATACCTCGTACTGAGGGCAGGTATGAGGAAGGAGTGCTGCAGCAAAGAAAAACAAAACAGTCCTGGAGTGCTGATCCTCTCTGTTCCTGTTTGTCCTCTGATCAGATGAGAGTGGGAAAGAAGGAGGTGCACAGAATGAGATGAGAGTTGGTATATGTGAGGTGTGCCCTTTCTTCTCTACCTAGCTTCCTCCCTTCTGTCTTCCCGCTTGGTGCGGATGGGTTGAGAGCCATCAGCAGGCTGCTGGACCCAGTTGTTATCATGGAGTCCAACACGGCAGCCTGGCGTGTCCTTATCTGTACGCCGGCAGCACATCCAGTAGGAACGTCCATAAGGCAGGTCATGGTGGTAAGGTTTGGGGTGCCAACGGCACAAAGAAACATCCCCGCGCTCATATTGTCGCTTACACTGCTTGCAGGGGTCATCTCTATAGAGAGGGTCTTGATTCCACCGTGAATCCACAGCCCGCACCCCATATGTCTCAATCAATACCTTGAAGTAGTGGCAGGTGCACTTAAGGGCTGCCAGCGAGCGCGTTGGCAGGTAGCTGAAGATGTTGACCATGATGTGGTCAGGGAGCAGTAGCATGTACTGTCGAGGTTCAAGGAGTCGCTGAATCTGAAAGCGGATCTCCAGGAAGTCATGGGAAACGTGACGGTAGAGGCGACACAGTGAAGGGTCTGAACAGTCTTCTCCAACGCTAGGAGAGTCTGGTCGGGTCGCCCGCTCCCCTGAGCCCACTGCCACCCCTGCCCCAGGACTGTTGTTGTTGGCGCAGTCCAAAGAGCACATTCCTGACCCACTGACAGGACCCGTTCCTTTTACATCCTCCTCCTCAGCCCGAGGGGGCTGAAGGAAAAAGAGCTGTCCAGGAGGGGGATCGTCACATGAGGGATCAGTAGAGTTTCCAACACCCCCACTGCCCCCTCCCCCATTAGGCATAGCAAAACATACAGTCTCCTCCTGCACATTCTCTGTACTGTCCTTGCCATAAAACACACACTGATCCACAGCACCTGTCACCACCACCTCCACATGGAAACCAGTCACTCGCTCCCTTCCTACACCTACAGCCTTCTTCTCCCCAGAAGAGAGCTCCTGGGTTGGGTCTGGGCTGCCACAGGCCGGCCTGTCAGGGTGATGGAGGTCTCCATCTGGTTTCGGGGTAGCAGTTGTGGCAGCAAGCAGCAGACTACTAGGGTCTCTTGATGAGGGACTGACAAGCTGGTATAGGTCACAGGTAATTTTCTCTTTGGCCCTGGCTGCTGCCTGATTACTCCCACCACCACAGCTCATAAACATACAGCGGGACCTGCCAGCTGGCTCCAGTTGAGACCGTGGGTCCAGATTTGACACTCTGAAAGCTATCCTAACCTCACCATGACTGTGGCTGGGGGGTGGAGGAGGTGTTACCGTACCAGACTCACCTCCTCTCCTACACTCCCTTCCCCTGTCTTGATTACAGGACTCTATTCCAGAACCAGGGCCCAGATGAAGCTGATTCTCCAGGTTCTGGGACTCAAAGTGCGCAATGGCCTGGGCAACCCTGAATGACTCCTGCTGCTGCTCCTCAAGCTGCTGGTCTGTCTGGATGGGAGACGACGACTTCTGGACCTCTTTGGAGGGTTGACCACTGGAACTGTCTGACACAAAAACCATAGGAGAGGGGTCTGACACTGTGCCCCGCAGGAGAGTGTGCTGGTGGTGGGTAAGGCCCGGGCTCTGTGTGGTAATAGAGGGCTGGTGGTGGTGTTGGTTACCATGAACACCCACAATCCCTTGAAGGGCCATGGCAGTCCTCTGCTCAACCAAGGCAACCATCTCTGCAACTGAAAGCAGGTCCGTTTCATTCACCCCTCCCAGCTGTGGTTCATCAGGGCTGGGAGGTGTAAGGGAGGGGTCATTGCTGAGAAGTGACTCTGAAGCTTGGGAGCGTGTTGGAGGGTCATAGGATGAACATCGCCTCCGCCTTTTGGCTTTACTGCAGTCAGTCGCCCAGTTACCTTTGACCTGTTTTTAAAAAATAAAAATAAATTTTTTTTTAGCTCTTTGTCTCAATTCTAACTAAAATATCTTACAAAAACAATTATATAACTACAAAATAAATAAATACAATACTTCTTTACGGTTTCACCTCCTTACCTTCATTGCACTGGGTCTAGGCTGTCCAGCTCCACTGAACTGGTGCGCAACAAAGAAGGCAATCTTCTCCTTGGTATTACCTGGCTTAATAACATACCAGGTGTCTAACAAAACACGGCCATCTTCCATCTGGGACCCAGAGGAGGGTGGTGTAGGAGGGGCTGAAGGAGGTTGAGTGGCTTGGTTCTGTGTGAGGGAGCTGGAGTCAAGCTCAGGTTCAGGTGGAGTGTTCTCTGAACCCACACCCTCCTCTTCTCCATTCTGCTCCTGCACCCCCACTATCATCCCTACATCTTCATTTCTGGCACCTGAAGAGGGCTCAGACTTGCAGAGGGAGGGGGACCCTGCCACACCACCACTACCTCCACCACTCCCCCCTGAGCCTGGATTCCTAGCTTTGTTCTGGGAGTAGGTGCCAAAGGGGCGTGGGCACCACAGCCGGATGTGGGAGAAGGTGTCTCGGTCCATCAGGATGCGGACCACCGTGGCATATCGGCATCTACACTGGCCAGCAAACACCCGGAGCTCTCATTGTCGGCTCCCTGTCCTAGAGCCAACCTGATGGGCGCTGGGCATACAACCTACAACAACAGGATAGAGGGAAAAGGAAGTAGAAGAGGAAAGAAGAAGAGAAAAAGTTAAACTGCAGTTCGCCAGTGTTCATCAGTGCTGAGATCAAGTCAGATAATCAATGGCCAACTAGGGCTGTCCTCAACAGCTGCTGTGAAGTATTCACAGAGTTCACATTCAGCGCCGCTAAACGGGTGAGAACAGAACAATCATCCTACTGCTGTTGGACTAATCACAACTGGTCTGCCTCCTACTCTGGCCAAACCTGATTAAGCGGTTACATTTGCTACTGTGCACCAAGATCATCTCACTTGCTTTGGAGCCTCTAAAATCGAATTAAAGGGATTCCATTTCAGGTTTGGGGTCTGTGGCCTGCAGATGAAAGGGATGAAAGACAGAACACAAAAGAGCCAAATGGACGCTCCTCTCTCTCCCCCGCTCCCTCTGCATCTCCAGGCTTCAAAGAGGGCTTAATAGAAGGCAAAACAGGGAGGAGCATGCAGGCATATGATGGATCTATTTTTAGCAAACAGCAGAGAAGGCGGGTTAGTAGTGAAACTGTTGTAGTCCTTTTCCCTGTCCTCACCCTTTTCTCCCTGCCAAGGAGCGTATGCTGCAGGCTAAGAGGGAAAGCCTTTAGTCCACCCAGCATGCTTTGCATCAGCAGCTATGCCAGCTGTATGGACTGCCAGGAACGTGCCGGCACACTTAAAGAACAAGTGTTTGGCACACTGCTAACCTGAAAGTGTCCATGACATCTGAGAAAAGCTTGAATAATTACACCTCATCTGTCAGTCGTAAGCAATATGTTTAAACTGTTAAAGCAGACCTGACTGTAACCACAGAAATACAGATGTAAAAACTGACCACCCACCCCAGCTTAAATGTAGTTTGAATCATGTTTGATTCGTTCATGGCAATATTTTGTTAAAAACGACTGTCAGACTATGTTGACGGGGACATCCTGACCCCTATATAAATTATGTGAAGACTCTAAAGCACTGCATTAGGGCTGCCACGATTAGTCGACTAGTCATGATTACGTCGACTATTAAAATCGTCAACGACGTTTGAAGCTTTGTAAGATCCAAAAAGACGCAAGAATAAGTAGGATTTAAGAGTAATAACGATATATAAGAGCAGACGCAATAAGCTGTACGTTTTACGCCCAATGGACGCAGGATCTGATTAGTCGACTAATCGCAAAAATAATCTGCGACTAGTTGACTATCAAAATAATCGTTTGTGACAGCCCTACACTGCATGAGAAGTTTTTACAGCCATGGCACGATGAGACAACAGCAGTAACAACTGCTCGCTGTGTTGAACACCATGTTGACATGTCTAGTTGTCATACTATAAATGATATCAACAACTGAGCACTCTCTTGCTTCTTGTGTGGCGTGTCTGCTCAGATCTCACTCCAGTGAGGTTTTCACAAAAAGCAGTTTTGTTTATCTGTAATTAACTTCGTGTTTAACTTTTGATTGACTGCTACAGTACCCGTTTGGTGCTGAAGTTCATCTACGTCATACACTGTTCTCCTGAGGTTGCATCCACCCTTTTTCATTCAGTTATGATTAATGTTTCTTGCAATTTCCTCCACCCATTCTTAGAAAAGGGTGACAGGGGACATTATTCTACTACAGGCCATAATAAATATTCCCAGATAGAACAAGTTGGCACTGTGCAAAAGCTGGTGATCATCTATGTATTGTAATCCCAACTGCTAAGGAGAAATGGCCATGTAAGTTCATACAGGGTGTGTTTTAATGGATCACATAAACTAGAGTGGTTGGCAGTTCTCAAACCTACCTTGGCTGATAACACAGCTAATTGAAGACCTGTTTACTGTATGACTGTTTTTTACCAAACCCTGCTTTCCATTTTCGTTGGTTGTGCCTCTCGTCTGACACACTGGATGGGTGGTGCTTTGTACATTTGGACTAATGGAATATAGCTCAGAGAGGTGCAAAAACCAAACACCACCCACACAGTGTGGTGAACCAATTCAAACGCTTCCTCTATAATCACACAGCAACAACACGGCTAAGAGCTGAGATTATACTGTTGTGAGGAATATAAAAAAAAAAAAAAAAAAAAAACCAACCAACCCCTTTTCCCGCCCCCCCCCAACAACCCCTAAAAAAGGCCGATAAAAGCCTTTAATCCTGGCCCCCCTTTTAACCAATTCCCCCCCCCCAATCCCAACGCAAACAAACCAACCTTCAAAACCTAACGGAAGGCAAAAAAAGAGGGGTCAGAAGAGAGAATGCCTGCCCACAGCAGCAATCTATTATGAAGTCTCTCACACGCAACACATCAGCCACTTTAAACTGCAGACCAGACTTTATAACACCTACATTCCTGTAAATATAAAAATGGCAAATAAAAAATAAAAATCTAAAAACATTTTTTAAATACAAAAAACCCCACACACAACCAACAAAAACAAAAAACAGTCACATTTTTATTTTTGTATTTTCCTTGTACTTTCCTACCTATAAGGAAACTAACAAAAAACAGAATTAAAAGAAGGTTGGAGAAAACCCTCTTTCTCTATTCGTGGATGTGTTGGCACTGGCAAAGAACAAAACTGCTCAGTTCTATGAAAATCTGGCAAGCAGTGGGACTCAGCCAGGTTGCTCCTCTGGGTTTTAGCAAGTCTATTCTTTTACTTCCTGCTCTCTGTATTCACTCACTGTATTCTCCGTTTCCATAAAGCTTAACAGGCAGCTCCACTGATATTGCATAACTCCTTGCATCTGTTGTCAGATGACTGACTAATAGTACATCAGAACACGAATGCAACCAGACAGCCCAGGTGAACAGCAATTTCCAGTCTGTGTATGCTAAATAAGTATACATTTAAATGACAACGCATTAGTTGTTTGACCAGTTTAACTCTTCCTTTAAGGAGACATCATAGAGATATGAAGGTGATTCATTTCGTTATGACGGTGATTTAGTCAATTATGAAACTCTGAAGTTAACCTGTCATCTTAACTATTCCAGGGGTGTAACAATTGTGACACAAACTGCAAATGACACACTGCATCGTATTTCAACATCCTCAAATGATCATGCCCCATGATTATTGCCCTTCTGAGTCTACATTTGTGTTATTAAGCCACATTACAGTGCACTGCAGTACAATGCAGAACACTCATAAAAATTGATTCACAACTCAACTATGAGTATGCACAAAGAAAAGAACTTACACATTTATTCTGTTATGCTGTGGATCAAGATGTAAAAATGTATAAATCTCAAATGTTATTGGCTGTGCTATACACCTATTTTTAGCTTTAAAAGTAGTCTTTTTGCCACACTACTAATGAGAGGCAAAAGCACATCAGTTTATACAAGAAAAGCACACCAATATATACTGCTGCAGCTATTTATAGCACTCACTACAAGCCATCCTCAATAATTATCACCACCACAAGAATAAGAAGCAGCAGCAGCAGCTGTCTAATAAACCTAAATTCACAATATGTTATTTGTAATATTTGTAATGAACTTTGTGAATAGCAAGTTGTATGTTGGTTTATTTAGCCATGTTTGTAAAAACTAACAGTGATAAATATGATGATTAAAAATTAATCTTAAAATCAGTTTGCTCAAAACAAACAAACAAACAAATGTATATGCGTGGACTTGTGTATACTTGAGGTCTGCACATAAAGAGTATGTGTGAGAGAAGGTGTACTCCTGTTTTGTTTTTATACATCAAGGCCTAGACAAAGCTGGAGATTAATTTCTCTTTCAGTTATAATATTTTGTACTAGACTGACCAGCAATTGAAAGTTATTCCCTATTCATTAGAGCCAGTTGCTGCGAATAAAAGCTTGGTTTTACGCATCCTGTAACAAACTAATCCCTCCAAACCTGTCCCAACAAATGTAGCGACTGATACCACCAATTTATTTAACTGTGCGTTTACATACACAAACTGCCAAATAAACAAAAAAGAATAAAAACAACAATAATGACTTAGCGCATGTAGAAAGTACACACCGAACTCCACAGCCTAGATGCAAACACCACGTATGACATGGACAATATGAGCTACTGCCCCATCTCATGCAATGATGGTGCTACTGAAGCCTACTGAAGAAATGTCAACTACACAACTGCAAAAGCAAGTGTTTTACACAATATAGCTCCACACAACACATATAAAAAGGTATTTATTTGCTCGCAAAATCCTGCTGTTAGAACAAATTTGAAGGTTTGACCTTTTACATCAAAACTCCATTTCTGCTGGAGGGACTCATTTCCCTATACAAATGAAGAGCAGTTTCACTCTCACCAGGTGAGCACAGTTCTGAACACACAGTGTACTACATCCCTGTAAACTCTAATTTAAGGTTTAACGAGGCGGATTAGCAGATGCTGAACCAAAGCATTTAACTTAAGATGCTGTTGCTGTTTTTCCCTTTAAGACTGTCAGCTCCTGGTCTAAAGCCATCTTTGCAAAGAAGTCAGCCTGAATAACACTGAGTGAGAGTAACTCAAACTCCTTCCAACCACCCTCCAGCTCTCCCGCTCTCTTTTTCACAGCATTTCAGCCAGACGGGCAAAAGCTGACGAATGATGGGACCCAAGCATGCCAAAAAGCCTTAGCTCAATCTCCCTCCCTGCATGAAGACAATGCAACAGACGAGCAGCCAGCAGGCCAGCTTTGCTGCAAACTGTCAACACAACAATAGGGCAGAGCGCACTGCTCCAGCAGTCTGCCCAGGAACATTACGTGAGAGCAGGCTTTCTGTCTGGACACCTGGGGAGTGTGGCTGAGTAGACTGCAGGACTCACTGCGTCTGTGTGTGTCTGCACGTTTGTGCTGAAACATCACAAATTAGACTGTGATGCAAGTTTTGATTCAATCACAAAGGCCACTGTGTCAACAGTGTTATCCAACTGAACATCTGAAAGGAGGAGGGCAAATCAAACACTCGCAAACAAAATCACATCAAACTGAACTCCGTGTAAGATTGACTTTTTAAAATAGAGTATTAAGCTACAGTCACAAAAACAGATTTCCTTTAGACTTCTTCATATGGGCTTATAAACAAACAACATTATACGAAAGAGAAGTTTATTTTATTTTCTATCGCAGTGCATACATCTAGATATTTGTGCCACGGAGTATTTAGTCTTCGCTCTCGGAGGCCTGCAGGTTATCCCTTACCTTTCCTAGTTGTGTTTAAGGTAACCAAACAACTCCGAAAACTAGCTGAAATACTGCCAACCTCTCCACACTCTCAACCAACAAGTGTGGCATCACAAAACACCATCCAGAAACAAATACTCTTATTTGTTGTTGTTATTATTGTAATCATTTGATGCTCGTTATCATCTCAATGTCTTTGGGAATCCAGTAGCTGGCTGAGCAAGTAGCAAACAGTTAGCTTACACAGCGGCATAGTAACGTAAAAATTCCCATCACCTTATTGGCCAAGTTTCCAACACTTTAATAATTAACATAACCTAACGTCGAGGGTAACCTAAAAAATCTTCTACAGACTTGAATACTTCATATAGATTATTAATCAGTAGTCGCACATAGCAAACAGGTCGGTTAGTAGCTACCAAGGTTGCTAGCTGAATAGCACAACTTACCTGCATAATAACATGACAGCGCTTGCTAGCAAGCTACGATTTTTTTTTTACAAAAAGACCCCGAGCGTTGTATTTTGGCAGCTGGCTTACCTCAGTGGTTTTAACTGAAGCAGACAACCTTCTTAACCAACAGGCTGTCGATGACAAGTGTCTCCTCGCTGAATTTCGCTCCAACCAGTCTGTCTGGTCAAATGCAGGTGACACGAGTTAACTATCCGTGTCCACGTAGCTAAGCTAGCTCACTCGCAGGCTAACGTCGTCATTAGCCAGCAGCTACTTTCTATTTATCAACCTTGTCTTAGTAGTGGCAGCCAACGAGGATGGCGTGCTTGTCAGCTCTCTGGACACAGTCTAGCTGACTGTAGGCCTTGTTAGGAATATCAACAGCCGCTCGACCACTATCTATTTAGAAGTGACACAAGCTTTTACGGTATGTTCTCGGGGATACCAAAATAATCAGTGTCAAAACGGCGAGATGAGGAAGGCCATCTTGTTGACAAGCAGCTGCATAAGACCCGCAGCCAATAGCGATGCAGAGTCGGTGGTGTGCCCATATATGGCGTATGCACAGCTCCCTCCCTCTGCCGCCCCCTGCACCCCCCGCTCCATCCACGCTCTCTACACTGGACCACACTGTAAAAACGCAACATCAAAAGGTCACTGTGTCAAAGACAGGTGGGAAAATCCATATAGGCACATTTCCACTCATTCCACACCAGCGTTCACCGTGACGAGCACTCTGCACCTTTTCTATACTTTCTGTGACTTAATATGTCCAAATCAGCATTTTTTATTTTTTGGCTAGGTAATCATTTGCATATTGTCATATCTTCTACAATTTGTTTGTATTTGTTTTTTTAAAATTTCCATTGTGGAAGTCCTCCTGCTGTTATCCGACACATCTCATTGTTCACAATCATGTTCCGCAAGCTGAAATCAACAATGTTGTGCCAAATTGACTGAATTGTTTCCATTTTTATACCCAGTTTCCAACACTGTCTTGTGCCGCAGTGACCCAGTTTGGTTACAGGGATCATTAAAGTTTCATTTTATCTTCCAAAAGCTGTAGGTGTGTCCAAGTAAATAAAACTCACAGCAGCACTGGCTGTTACTCACTACTATATTTAAATACTCTCACACACCCATAATGCACACACATAATTAAATGCTGTCTCTGATAAATATAGATTGTGTATTATAGTGGTCAGTATCTTTTGCACATTTGCTTTTCAGAAACAGCTGTGTAAAAGCCTCCAGCAGCACCGTGTCAGTCCAGCAGAGGGCTAGATGCCGCAGCTTTATGTGTGCATAAATGTCAGCATCTTTTTTGCTTATGTCATCACTATCAATGTTAAAAAACAAAAACAAAAAAACAACTATGCTTTGACTTAATCTGTGCTATACTGCTTGTTGGGCCAAGTATCTGGTAACCTACTTGGAAACATTGGAAAACACTGTTTAAAGACATACTGGTGTTTTGATGATATGGTTTATGGTACTGTTTACCCCCGGGATCAAATCTTTCATAAATGTTCAGCTTAGTTGAGATCTGGTGACTGCACAGGCTGTATCATATGATTTCCATGATTTTCACACTCATCAAACCATTCAGAGACTTTTCAGGTCCTATGGATTGGGGCACTGTCGTTCTATTGGGCCAGAAATGTTGCATCACAGGTCTATTCAAAGCAGCTTTATATAAATTTTCAGTGACCTTTCTATCTTAATTCAATTACTTTCAATTCAATTATATTTATATAGCACCAAACAACAAGTACTTGGCAACAGTGGGACGGAAAAACTCCCATTTATAACAAGGAGAAAACTCTGGCAAAACCAGACTCAGGTTGAGTCAGCCATCAGCCACAACTGTTTGGGGTGATGGGTTAGGTCTCAGTCTCGGTGGACCAGTAGAACCATATCATGCCAGTATCATATATGTGACAGCATCCAGTGACATACCAGCGTGTAACTTAAACTGTAACTCATCAGGTAGTAGAACTATCCATAAAATATCCATATCTATAAAAAGAACCAATTGTTTGTTATTTAAAGTTAATCAGTGGTAACAGTTTTTATTGTATTATTGTGCAGTGATTAGGGATGTTTTTGTTTTGTTAAGATAGTAAACACTGAGTAATTTAAGCATAAAAAAGTGCCAAACTCAAGGGATTAACCAGTGTTGTGTCTAGACATAGCAGACAATTTAGCAAATAAGCAATTTTAAATCATATCTTTAGATACTTTATTACAAGCAGTCTGCAAAAAACACTACTAGTTTTAGTTGAATCTATGAAAAATGAAAGATAATACAGTTTGACAGGCATAATATAGCGTGTGATGCCAACAAAGTGCAGAAACATCCAAAGAAGAGCTTTGAATGTCCTTCAAGGAGCCTGGAGAACTATTCCTGAAGACTAAAGACATTCTGTTCAGACTGTGTTGAAGAATAAAGGTGATCATGTCAAATATTGGCTTTCAAACTCATTAGAATTGTACAGTCTTTTTTTGGCTTATAGTCATTTATTTTTGGACATATTTCAATAATCCACTACACCTATTTCTCACGATCTGCAATTTTGTTTACCAGCCTGGATCAGGACCATAGTTAAAACATTTAACTTTTAATCATTTTTATTAATTATACAGATCTAGTTAATACAGAGCATAAAGTTTTACTGCCCAGCAATTTCATAAAATGTGCAATAACTCTCAGTGTCAGCCTAATAACAGCTGTCACAGCAGCTCCACTTGATCAATAGACCACCCATAATTACAGCAGGAACATTTTCTATATCCATAATGTAACGTCAGATTTTTCATTGGATTCCCTTTTTTCTGTGTAAAATAGAAATGCTGGTTGTAAGAAAAAAATAAATAAATAAATAACAAAAAAACATAAAAGTGGTGACACAAGAGGGATCATGAGGCCCATGGGAATTCTGTCATAAATAAATACCAAAATGAAAACTAGCTGAAAAACCCCCCAAATGATTCACACTGCAGAAAGACCTTCTCTCTGCATTTACACGCATGAAGAGACCTGACTGCCCCATAGCAGTACTGTATGTCAGCCTCACGGAAGGACAAAATTCAACCATAAAGTAATGACTGATGTCTAAATAAATGCAGTCTGGTTACAGTAATAAATATGTTTCATTCTAAAGAATAGTAGAAGTGAAAAACAATGTGTTGAACATCTTTAAGTTGATATTTGAAAAAGTGAAGAAGTATATACATATATGTGTAAAAGGTCAGTATATTATGGCAGATAATGGTGAGGCAGGTGCAAACAGACAAAAGGACAAATACTTTGAACAAAATCTCTCAACTTTACCTGAATTTTATAAATGAAAAGAAAACGTCTGCGTATTAATTCAATTCTCCGGTTTGGTAACCATAACTACACGCATGACACCCCTGCTTCTCATTGGTAGCTGCTCCGCTCAGTCCCGCCTAATACGGTTTGTAATTGGACAGACTGTTCAGATACAACCTTCCTATAGGCTGGCGTTCTGCACTACCATTCGTTAAACGAATACGCTTCCCGTCTTTCTTCACGCCTATTCACCCTGTGATTGGTTCGCAGTCAAGTTAGTCAAATTTTAACTTCCGGGTGTCGACTCGTTGCAAAATAGATCATTCCACTCTGCACTCGTGGAAGTGGGCAGCCACTGAGATAAACCTGGAAAAATAGCGATAGGAAAAAAGTGAGTTACTTAATTTGGGAACATTATTTTGTTTTCATTCAGCACTTCTCCGTATACCTGTTGTTAACTTGGGTCTAATTTAGATACCGTTAGCTAGCTAGTCTGCGAGTTACACAACCTGGATAACACCAGGAGCTAACTTAATAGCTAGTTGACATTCCCAGTTGGATGCATATGTCGTTTTCTTTAATTCTGACATTTCTTGCAAACATACTTTGCCTATATGTGGTGTGGCTTACATTTAGGAGGCTACACGTGACACCTCCCTCTTATAAAATGAGCAGGTGTGCATATTCAAGGTTAAACGGGGTGATGATCATCTTGCAGTTTTTGCCCAGAACTATTTCTTTTACATTTATATCTGAGGTCTCAAACGTCTACATTTTCTATAAATTATCAATTTTAGAGTATGGTGTGTGTGTTTGCTGTTTTGTATGCTGGCATTTTCCTGTATTGTCACTCAAACGTCTCATAACCTGTAACTTGAGTCCTCCTCTCTCCCTCCTCTGTGTTTGAAGTGATGCTGTCAGAAGTCCTGAAGGTGCTGCGAGGAGCTGGTAAAGTGGGCTCTTCACTGGTCTCCACTCAAAGCGAGCAGCTCCAATTAATGGCCTGCAACTCTTCCCTGGGAGCAGGGGTCAAAGTTGCTCAGGATGTGGTAGAAGCACTGGTTGGCACATTTATGGGTGGCAGCAGTCAGGTGAATTTAACTGAAAAATAAGCAGAAAGTAAAAAATAAGCTCTAAATGCAAAACAAGTCATACATAAAAGGAGCCATTAATGTCATAATTAAAAAACAAATAAACAAAACACTCTGTTCTTTGCTTGTCTTGAAAACAGCTGATTTAATCCCATTTAGTTAAAGGTTGCTGCCTGCTTCAATCTGTGTGTAGCGGAAGAGGCAGACATATAGGTACTCACATTTTTGTGAGACTGTTCACTGACATTTCTGTATTCCCAAACCTTTTACTTCTGAAGGGGTAGATAAAAGTGCCAAACTCTTAACCTAACCTGAACCTGATTATAAGCAAAAGTTCTAACCTATACAACATTTCATCTGACAGGCTAAAACTTGACATGTCATTGTATATTTTTTGTCTTGTTACCTGTAAATAATGACTTCAGTCACTTACTGATGCTCTTTTAAATGAGAGAGGGCTGCAAACCCACAATCTGCAAATTATAGCTACAAAAACTTGGATTACACTGCTCCCTAAACCGGCACTACAATAGTTCACTCAGCAATTTCTTTTTGTGTGTGTGTGTGTGTTTGTGCAGCAGCAGCAGTCAGTACAGGAGGATGTGTTTCCGGATGCGGAGGGCTGGGAGAATATGGACCCTGAAGAAGCAGCCAAATGGGCTGTGGGGTCCCATTTCCCCCCTGCTGAAGGGGAGCACAGCCAAACAGAAACGGGACCTGCAGCACAGATGCACACAGGTATTACTGAGTGTTTATCGAATATTGGATGCACTAACAGAGGTTTACGGTAAGAATATAGAAATGGTATTGTTTGGTTTCCAGCATTGCTCCTTTTTATCCAGAATGTTTGCCTCAACAAATATAAAGAAACCATTTATTTAGGTACTGGTCTTTTTAAGTTTAACAAATACACATTTTAAAAAAAGAAAATAGCATCCTTAAGGCCTCCATACCACGTGGCGTGTATATTTCAGCCAGTTATTGGCCCTTAAGTATTGTATTTTTTTTTTCTTCTCTCTGCATTAGGGGTATCTCCTAAATCAGGAATGGCAGGAGGCGGCGCAGGCTGGCCTGGGCAGGGTGCTCGCTTCCTTCACAACACCTCGGCCCTCCACCGGTACTACTTCCAGAGCAGGTCTCGCCACAACACTGTTGTAGCCAAGCTCACACCTGAGGACATCAAGAAAGCCCGGGAGGCAAAGCAGGCATTGGCCAAACCTGTCAAACAGAAGGTTGGTTTGAGGACGCCCGTGTGCAAATAGTCAGGTCCAAAAGGTTTTGAACAATGAAAAGTTTTGTGGTTTTGCCTCTGTACACCACCACAATGGAATTAAACCAAATGATAAGAGTGTGACTGAGCTGCAGACGTTCAGCTTTAATTCATTGGGTTTAATAAAAGTGTTATATAGTCCTGCACGATTACTTTAGTGGCTCCTAAAAATATTTTTATTTCATTGTCAGATAAGCATAACTCTGCTTTTACAATCATGTTGTGTGACATTCCTGCTAATGTAAAAATCTTGGCATCAATATAAAATGGTCCTCATTTACCTAAACTGAATGCTCCTCTTAGAAGGCAAATCAAACAAATTTATTAAAAAATGGTACCAAAACAGAACACAAAATCAAATTAACAGGGCTCTGCCTTTATTTTTGCATTGTGTTCTGATCCTTTTCATTAACACTTCATTGCTTAACACTTCATCAAACCTAAAAGAAAAACTTAAATGTATTGAATGAACTGACCAGCTCAGCAATAACAAAAAGGCCCAAAAAACCCCAGAAGACAACTAAATGGTCAACGTCACATCGTCTAACTAAGTTGAGGCACACCTCGACCCTTGTGGACGTATGCTTATCATCATCAAAGTCTACAGTCTAAAGATGCCTTGATGGATGGAAGTGCAGAGGGTTTACAATATGGTGCTGTGTGTGCTCTGATCAGATTCAACCAAATGTCTTGACCCAAAGCAAACTGCAGAAGCTACCAAGAGCTTCCCGATGCAGATTGTTCAATGACCATCTCATCCCAACCCATTAGAACAGCGTTTCAATTATCAAATACAAAAATGAATTCATAGAGACCCACAAACAAACAGCAACTGGATTCAGCTGCAATAAAGGCCCGACAGAGCAAGTAAGGAAACACAGCATTTGGTGATGTCCATGGATTCTAGGCTTCAGGCAGTTGTGTACTACAAAAAATTTTCATCCAAATATTCAAAAGAATCCATATATTCTGGATGGTCTTTATTATGTTTGTCCTGTTATGTTTG
>NW_005187724.1:329855-343895 GCF_000239375.1 Pundamilia nyererei
ACAACATGCATGGAGAGGATGATGTGGACAAAATACTCATTTGCCTAATAATTCTGCACTCCCTGTAATATGTGTTAAATGAGCAGTGCTTGATGATGTACCACTGCTCAGCTTTTATGCTCCACTATCCACAGTTGTCTCAGTTTAAGGCCAGAGCTTATTTACATGCAGCAGTTTAAATGAAATAAATGACTTCTGTCATGCTATGATACTCTTAATATGTTGCACCTAATATCATTACTAATACTACTTCTGTTTACAGATGTAAGCTCCCTGCTCGACTCTCCCTTCCTGTCAGAGGCCAATGCTGAGAGAATAGTCAGCACTCTGTGTAAGGTCCGTGGAGCTGCTCTCAAGATAGGCCAGATGCTCAGCATACAAGGTACACGCTGTAACACGGGCTGCACGCAAAATGCTCTTTAGATGTCCTCACAGGATTTCTCTGACAGTGGCTTTTTCTCTTCAGACAACTCCTTTATCAACCCCCAACTGCAGAAGATCTTTGAGAGGGTCCGACAGAGTGCAGACTTCATGCCCACATGGCAGATGACTGTAAGCCCAAGACCTGTTACTGGCTCTTCAGCTATTTTCACACAATTATTTCAATTCCGTTTTATTTGCAAAGCTTGAAATGAAAACAACAGTCTCCTCAAGACTGTAAGGGGAAAGACCGTATAATAATAGAGAGAAAACCCCAACAATAGGGTGACCCTACCATGAGCAAGTAGTTGGCGACAGTGGAAAGGAACCCCCCCCCCCCTTTAAGTGGAAGAAACCTCTGGTAGAACCAGGCTCGGGAAGGGGCAGCCATCTGCTACGACCAGTTTTATCTAATCTTAGAAGCAGGAAATTGTCAGAATATGATGTGTGAGGACCCAAGGTGCAACACAGGCAGGTGGCAGTTTTTAAAAAGGCGAGTCCTTTATTGAGCTGTTAAAAATCTCATGAGGCAAAACACAAAACTAAGCCAAATGAAACTCACTAAGGAGCTGAGATGCTAGGGAACGAAGACCAGGAAACGGACTACACCAGGGAAATGAAATGAACAGTACACTGACGAAGGACAGAGGGAGACAGATACTGTCTATAAGCAGGAGGGTGATTAGGGGAAGTGGAGACACTTCCGGGCGGGAAATCATGAATAACAAGACAAGGGAAGTTAGACTGAACATAACGCACACGAGACAAGAGACTATCACAGTAAAACAGGAATCATCTTGTACAGAAACTGACTAACACATGCAGAGCGGACAGACATGGGGGGGCTGACTGGGGAAACAAAGGGATCACAAAAAGATAATAATGAAATGTTCCAAAACCAATAAGAAGAGCCAGAATATAAGCAGACACTACAAAGGTTATAATAAATGCTAAAGAAAACTCACAACAAAATACAAGAGAGCCAAATAAAACATTAGAGAATCTAAAAAAAACAAAGAATAATGTAGTCTAAAGAAATTACAAACGCAAAACCAAGATTCTAAAAACCAATGATCCTAACAGAAACTGGAGGTCATCCAGGTCTTTATGTCTTTAAGACATTTCTGCAGTTTAACTAATTGTTTTGTTATCTGGCTTCATGGATAGATAGAGCTGGGTATCATCTATCTGCCTAGCAATGAAATGCATGCTGTGCCTTCTAACGATACAGCCTGAAGGAACCATGTACAATGTGAATAAAATCAGTCTTGGCACAGAACCCTGTGGAACTCCATAATTAACCACAGTGTGTGACGACAACTGCCCATTTACATGAACAAACTGGAGATTATTACATAATTGTGATTCAAACCACTGCAGCACATTCCTTTCCAGTAATTTCTGACAGTATCTAAACAAAGTGGCTTTATGTCTGAATGAGCATCCTGTTTGCCTTTCCATAACAGGATTCTTACTGGACGACAAGTAATTCTATTTATACGTCACTTTGAATGCGCCACAAGTCTGAACCTCATCCTGACATGTATCCTGTCATGCATAGCGGGTGACACTGTTGCCTGTTAAATATCTTGTGCATCTCAGTTGCTCAGGTCTCTTAAAAACATGATTGTTTTTGAGCCTATAACCACTCCTGCATTGTGGCTGGTTTACCCTCTACAGCATCTACTTCTTTAACTCTCCATAGGCACTCATAAATGGATTTCAAACAATACCCATCCATCCGTTTCCTTAACCACTTATGCAATTCAGGGTTGTAGGAGGCTGGAGCCTATCCTAGCTGTTACAGGGAAAGAGGTAGAGCATTCTCTAAACCAGTACACCAGTCTATTACAGGTCTAACACAGAAAGACGGACAATTATTTGGATGCAGTATCTTGTTATGGAACTGGATTTACAACTACTTCAGCTATGTATTCATTGCTTTTATTTTCTGATGATTTCATATAGTTTTCACCTACTATGCAAAAAGATTAATGTGTAGACACGACAGCACCAGTTTGGCCTTTTATTTTCTTATCATAAAAGGCCATTTGGATATTTTGTAAATGCCTATATTGTTGTAATAAAAAGTTGAGCTTTTCAGGAAGCCCTATGTACAAATATCTCTACAGTAAGAACATTATTCACTACACTTTTTGGTGTTTTGATGCTTGTTATTGTGCGCTGTCCTTCATGTCGGATCAGTGCTGTTGTAGCAGCACGTGGTTGCCAAACACCTTATTTAAGCCTTTTTCTTACATGTGCTATAGCTCGGGATCTTCAGCGTTACCCAGTGTGATGTATGACAGTGCTGCAATCTGTGTTTCTGACTGTATAGAAAGTTCTGGAGGAGGATCTGGGGCCAGGCTGGCGAGAAAAGCTCTCATCCTTTGAGGACAAGCCATTCGCTGCAGCTTCTATTGGCCAAGTCCACCACGGGGTTTTAAAAGATGGTAGAGAAATCGCCATGAAGATCCAGGTAGAAGCTTATCGACACACTTGCGCAGTCTGCGTTTCACTCTCTGCATTGGACTCGACCGTCTGTTTGTCACTTATTCTTCTCAGTACCCTGGTGTGGCAGAGAGCATCCGCAGCGACATAGACAACCTGATGGCAGTACTGAAAATGAGCGTGGCTCTGCCAGAAGGTAACAACTACAGGACTCTGTAGTGTCCTTTTTGTGTCTGACTTTCCTCAGAGCAGATTCAAAATCAGCAAGATGTATTTAGTCAATAAGAAATTTTGATTTTTATTCATTTATTTATTTATTTGTAATCTTAAAACAACTGTACATTGCAAGTTTTTATACTATGACTTTCACCCATGTGTAAATCATAACCAGTGTCTCCACTATTTAAGACCACAAGGTGGTGCTATAGATGCAGGTCAAACTAGCTTTTTATCCAAGAGAGGCTTGTTTCAGACAGTAATAATTCTTTCATTATTAATAAAGAATTTGCATATTTATTTATTAATTGTCTAAAATAATAAGTAATTAGTTTATTTATGTAGTTTATGTGGTTTTCAACTTACCTGTTTGAGGGCTTTCCACAAACCTTTTCAAAGTTGTGTTGTTTAAGTGATTGCTGACACCGTTATTATAGGTGCATAATGGCTTGTAGTAGCTACAGAGCATAATTGGTGCAACCAGTTGAGTGACCACGCTGGATTTTAAGCTTTTATTTTATTAACCCACAGTGGAGAGATGACAGAATATGTGATGGGAGAGAATAATTAGATCCCTGGGGACATCTCTCCATGTCAGAGTAAAAGTGCTTATTTTTGTCAGTTGCGCTCTCGTCACGCTTTAATGCCAGATCAAATGAATAACTTGACATGAGCACAGCTCCATCTGTGGCAGGTCTTTTTTTGCTCCCTGCTTTTTTTTTTCTTAAGACTACTTCTTCAGTTTGGCTGGCAGTAGATATCCCACTCAAAAACCTTTGCAGCAAACAGGATGAGTTTTATGGCTCAGTGTTTTTATTTTTTTCAGCAATCTGCAGAAATAATCTGTAAAGCCATGCACATCCTAGTGTTCAATAGAATGGTTGCTAGATCAGAAAATGTCAGATGCAAAAACAAATTGATCCACACACCGAGAAGTCAGGAAGGGAATTACACGGCTGATAAAAATAAAATCTGTAAATGGGAGCTGTTTGCTGCGCGGAGCAAGCTCTTCGCATTTCATCCAGTGGCAGCAACACTTGCTAAAGCAAGTAGCGTTTGTGACTTGCTAAAGCTTCAGTATGCGTAGCGTTTTTGTGACTGTAGTTTTCTTTGTGCAGCTACAGTTGTTTATTTTCTTTGTGGTAACTGTACGCATTGCACTCTTTCACCAAACATCTCTCTCCATTTCTCACCCATGTTTGCACTGCAGCTCCGTGCCTCCCCTGAGCTTTCACACTGACACTCATATTGAATGTTAGGCACACTCTTTGGGGATCCTTTTCAATGTTGTCAGACACTTACAAAGACAATCGTAGCTTGTTGGTGGCAAATACTCACATTTTAACTCTGACACAGACTGTTGCCCTGTGGGATTACTCGCTCCCTATTGGATTAATTCATTTTTGTCCCAATTAACACTCTAAATAAAAAAAAAATGGTAACCCAAGGCTTAGCTTGAATAATGCCTGGATTTTCTTTTACCTATAGCCCACCAGTATACCAAAATACACTTTTAATGCAATGCCTACAACCTGATGTTGATTTTGTTTCTGTGTTCTCCCTGCTACATACTCATGCAGTATATGAATTATTTTTAGACAGAAGCTACCCTGCTCTGTTAGAAGATGACATGGTCTGTGTGTTTTCTTTGCACCATTTATTTTTCCACAGGTCTGTTTGCAGACAGCAGCTTGGAGGTTCTACAGAGAGAACTGGCATGGGAGTGTGACTATAAGAGGGAAGCACAATGTGCCAAGAAGTTCAGGTAGGTTTCTGTTGAACCCAGGCCGGTGTTGTGCTGCTGTGTACCGTTTGAGCTACACTGACGTTACAGGGTGGATTCTTAATACTTATGTCCTGTTAGCTGCCACAGAACATATACATTCAACCTAAGCTGTCTGGGTACACATCTAGCTGATGTATTGTTTTTTTATAATGTACAGTATACCAGTAGAGGTGGCAGATTATATATATTTCAAGTGTAATTAGTAAATCAAGCATCACATTTAGCATTTCTTGGTAATCTTTACTTAATTATAATGCAGGCAGTTATGGTATAGTTAATTTTAACTGTCTTTGCGTGTGATTTGAGATTGGTTTTGTATATTTTGGGTTTTGCATATTTTCCATTTTGCAAATAACCTAATCATAAATCATTAAGTTGTTTTTTTTGTTAGTTTTTTTCTTGCTCTCTCTCGTACCTCGGCCTTTAGATCACTGCTGGAGGGAGATGAGTTTTTCCAAGTCCCCGAGGTGATTGATGAGCTGTCAGGCCAGAGGGTGCTCGCCATGGAACTGGTGCAGGGCGTCCCACTGGACATGTGCGTAGAGCTGGACCAGGAGACCAGGAACCAGGTGTGTTTTACTTCAACAGTTAGGTGAATTTCATTCATTTGTCAGATGTCTAGGTGCTAGGGTTTGAACTGCGCTGGAATACAAGGGGATGTTATTGTGGTGGTGATGCTCAACTGGGTTAAAAAAAAAAGAAAGAAAAGAAAATCACATTAAGATGCTTCAGTTTAAAACATGCATAGTGAAGTAAAGGTCATCCAATTTTACAGAAGACTCAGTGAAAATCATCCACGGGGCAGTCCTGGGCTGGGAAGCCTGCAATTAGAGGTCCATGACAGTCTGGAGCTCTAATTGTAGGAACCAATTAGAGCTGAAAGCCTCTGATGAGCAGGAGCAGATCGGATAGCTCTGCCCCCATACGAGGCTTTTATTAAAGACTTACCCTGTCGCCAAGTCTAAATTTAAATATGCGTAGAGTTTGCGAGGTCTTCACCTTCCATTCGTAATTGGTAACAAAATTTAAAGCAATTTAATCATAAGTTTTGACATGTGTTGTACTCTTGACAAGTGCAGATTCATATAAATCTCTCAGAACAAAATGACTTGGTGGTAAATTATTCAGCAGCACCTACAGTGCAGTGTGGAAGTGATACTCTGTGTCACTGTGGAAATATGTGTTTCAGAGCTGAGATAAGGCAACAAATTTTAGACAGAGTGGACACAGTGTGGCAGGGAATCACAGCACCATGAGAAGGCTACACAGGATAGGATCCAAAGGGTGGAAGGAAATGTCACATTGTTAAATGACAGCATGATGGTGAACACAAGCCTCTTCTCTCCACTTCAGATCTGTTCCAGCATCCTGCAGCTGTGTCTCAGGGAGCTGTTTGAGTTCAGATTCATGCAGACGGATCCAAACTGGGCCAACTTCTTCTACAACTCAGACACCAACAAGGTGGGGCAGTCATGCCATGTTTAAACCAATGTTAAATGTTAATAGGGATGTCAAATACAGCAGATTCATTTCACTCTTGTCTTTAGGTTGTTCTTTTGGATTTTGGAGCGTGCAGAAGCTACCCAGAATCCTTCACAGACGACTACATACAGGTATGATAAATCTGCCCGCAGTCAACCTCGCAACATGATTTATGCATCAAGGTTTCTCTCAATAATTTAACGTCGGAGCCTTTGGTTAAATTTTGTGTCAGCCAAGGCAAAAAAAAAAACAAAGCGAGATTGTGAACAGTCGCATGCATGTGCACACATTCAGCCTGAAAGTGGAGCTCTGTAAATAAACAAGATTGTGTTGTGTGCTCAGGTGATTTATGCAGCTTCTGTCGGCGATCGAGCCACCGTTCTTTCCAAATCCAAGGACCTGAAATTCCTGACGGGCTTCGAGGCCAAGGTAGTTTTATTTTAGTCGCTGCTGCTGCTTATTTTTGATATGCTTGATCTGTTTTTGTCTCTTTTGTGTTCTCAGTTTGTTTGCATTCAGCACTGTTTCACTGCAGCGCACAGCCCTTATGCTCTTACCCCGTTTCACTATGTTCCCTTTTGTTTTCAGTAGATAAATGCAACATGATGCTTACCTGGTTTATAACCTTGACTCATTACAAGTTAAAGGGTCTCTTGTCATGCACCTGAGGACTGCTTGCAGAGTTGCTGCTCTGTGGAAGTCCAGTTCTAAACATTTAAGGTTGCCCTTCTGCTATTTCATCTCTTCTGTATCAAACTGCTAATGACAGTCATTTCTCTGGTTACAACCCAGAGACCAAGCAGGAGTCGTCCACAGTGTTGTAGCCCAAAGGCAGCGCTTCAGGTCAGGAGCGTGGGAGGAAATTAAGCAGAAAAAACTTAAGCTGTTGTTTGCTGGCAAACAGCACCCTGAAATAACAGGAGTTTTGTGGTCACACGATTGGAATCTTTACTCACCTGATTTGACTCCTTGCTCCTCGGTCCCCCTCAAGTTGAAGCATCATTGTTTTGACACGCTTGAGCAGATGTTGCAAAGGGAAACAGTGGATTTTACACACAGTCTTAAAATTACAGCAGAGGTGCACAAGAAGAAGATCTTGAAGAGGAGATCTAAACTACTTTCATGGCCACAGGTGTATAAGGTCAAGCACCTGGGCATGCAGACTGCTTCTACAAACATTTAAGAAATAATGGCTCAGCAAATTCCAGCGTGGTACTGTCATAGGATGCCACGTGTGCGACAAGTCCAGCCGTGAAATTTCCTCTCTGCTAAATATTCCACAGTCAGCTGTTTGTGATATTTAACAAAGTGGAAGTTAATGGTAATGAAAGCAACTCAGCCATGAAGCTGCACACCAGTGCACAAAGCAGGTCCTTAAAGACACAGATGAGTGAGTTTGGTGTGGAAGAACTTGACTGGCTTGACCTCAACCCGATAGATATTGAAGACTGTTAGCCAGGTCTTCTTGTCCAACATCCGTGTCTGATCTCACAAATGTGCTTCTGGAAGAATGGTCAAAAATTCCCATAAGCACACTCTTAATTGTGGAATATGGCTTATTAAACCCTATGGATTTATAATGAGATGTCACTCAAGTTCAGATACGTGTAAAGGCAGACAAGCAAGTACTTTTGGCGTGTATCAGCCTATGTGTGCTATTAAAGTGTCATTTATTATATGAAATATGACTCAGTTAAAGAAAACTCATGTAATTATATATACAGTCCAAGATATCATGCATACTTAATGCTCTGACATTAACATGCCTGCTGTAATTCTTCTTCCTGCTCCACGACAGGCCTTCGCAGATGCTCACGTGGAAGCGGTGATGATTCTCGGTGAAGCCTTCGCATCCGCCGAGCCCTTCGACTTCGGCACTCAGAGCACTACTCAGCGCGTTCAGAGCCTCATCCCGGTCATGCTCCGCCACCGCCTCACCCCTCCACCTGAGGAGACCTACTCCCTCCACCGCAAGATGGCCGGCTCCTTCCTCATCTGCTCCAAGCTGAAGGCGAAAATACCGTGCAAGGACATGTTCCTCGATGTGTACCACGCCTACATGCAGCGTAGGCAGGCCGGGCATGCAGCGCAGGCTAGGGCTTAGCAGTTCTGAGACAAGTTTCTTAATTTGCCTTTCTCAGAGTGGCTCAGGAGTACAGAGACAGAAAAGAGTCACACTTAACTCCACAAGTGGAGCCACTGGATTGGACGTACATCGTGTCAGTAATAACAGACTTTGCCAGCGTGCTCTAACAAAGACCACAAATGACTTTTGCTGCTACGCGTCACTCACATCAGTGTGAGGATGTTGTTAAGGATGTCCAAACACAACATTTTGGTGTGACCTTTACTTTTATGTACAGATAGAAATTAAACAATGACCTGATCACAGAGAAGTGCAGGCTTTCTGATTAGATTTTGTAAAAGTAAACACACAAAGCAAGGAGAGCTGCATGTTCTGTTTGTCCTCCCAGCTTCAGCTGGGTTTGCCTGCGAGCTCCACCTTATTTTTAAGTGGAGCGAGTATCTTCTATCTTGGGGGTGATGATACTGCCCCTGCACTGAATCACAGACGCTGCCAACTGCCGAGTCCTGTTTTTATAGAAGGCATTTTGTGCTTGCTGATGAGTTGGTGAATAAAGCTTTCACCTAAATGTGATGGCTGCCAGCTGAGATGACCAGATTATCAGATTAATTAGAGAAGACAGTCTAATGGACCCTACAAAATAATGGCCTTGCATTATAAAGTGCACTTGGCATAAAACTCCATAACATGAAGTACCGTCAGCTCTTTTTCATGCTTATTTATTGCAAATACCTGCACTGTATCTTTAGAAGGCAGTGTGCTCTGCATGTTTTACTTTTGTAATGAAATAAAATCTGAAACAGTATTGTTTGTTTGTTTGTCACAAAGTGAGCTTTACTGGCAGGTGTCTACAAACAAATGATTCTTCCACACCCTATTGATCTTTCCGTTTCACATTTAGACCTGTTTTGGGAAATGTCAGTGACCGGAGGCCATGTTTGACCTCACCGTTTTCCTGCAATGGTCTTGTATTGACAGTTACGCGTAATAATAGTAGTTGAGCTGAAACAATGTTAGATTTGAGCTAATGGTGGCATTGATGGAGCTGTGTTTTCCAGGAACTATTTTCGTTCCAAGGCAGTGCTGCCAGTTTAGTCTGCGACCAAGCCATTAGAGCACTACGCAGCTGCCTGCAAGGCTCTCACACAATCATGGGAGCAGAAGTATTGGGCCTTCACTGGCATTATAAAAACCTGATGGAGAGAGAGAGATTGAGGAGGGGGCTTTGAGTCCTTCCACTGAGCTCCGCGACGTCCTGCACAGTACAGCTGCTGAGCTGCTCCTACAGCGAGGTCTGCTCGTTCCTGCACTCTGCATTGGAATCAAGTTTATTTTCCTGAGTCTTGGAAATGGGCCGCTGCACATGTACAGAGAAGAAAAAGCACATTCTTCTCTTGTAGTTTCACGCAATGGAAAGTTGAAGTGCTTCTCTGCGTGTAAGAAGCAGCTGGCTTCAGTTAGCCTTTTTTTTTCTTGGTCTCAGCCCTTTCACTGAGGCTCAACATTGGACCGGTGTGAGGTGATTTCTACCAGAACCAACCCGTTTATGAAGTGTTAAATGTGGTGCGTATGTGAAAACGTATTGTCATTGAAGGTGTCACTGTTTACATTTTGTTTGTGTGTAAAGACAAAGAGTGAGTAGCAGTTTTGGTGAAAACTGACTATGATGGAAGCAGTTTCAAACTTTCTCCTCTCCAACATTAAGTAGGATGTAATATATGATTCACTTATAAAATACCTACCCACATATGTAATAGTCAGAATTACTGCCACCTTTGTCACTAGTTTTAATCAGACCAGTTTTAATCAGGCTATTGCAGACTTACTGGTATGTTTTTCTTCTAGAATATGATGTTGAAAATGGTTTTTGACAAGCTCCAGCAACATGTTTGTATACAATCTGAGCACTGTTTGCAGCACAGTATTCATCACAGCTGTGTGTGATGTAGTTTGTGAAGTATATCGCCAGAAAAATACACGCTTAACACTTACAAACACCGGCTGCCACTCCTGTTAGCTGAGAACAGGAAACTGAGGGAACAATTCCCACAAGCTCACCAAAACTGGACAAAAAAAGCTTGGAAAAAATCGCCTGGTCTGATGAGTCTCTGTTTCTGTTGTGACATTTAGATTATAGGCTCCATGTCCAGGATCATTCCTTTGTGGCTACAGTGTACCCATCTTCTAATGGCTGCTTCCAGCATGATCCCGCACCTTGTCACAAAGTTTAAATCATCTCAAACTGGTTTCTTGAACCTGACAGTCAGTTTAATCTGTAGTCACCAGATCTCAATCCAACAGTGCACCATTGAGAGTGAGAGCTTCCAGCTGACAAATATGCAGCAACTGTGTGATGCTGTCATGTCAATATGGACCAACATCTGTGAACATCGTAAAGGGCTAACATCTGTTTTCACGACTTTGCTGAATCTGTGCTACAAAAAATGAAAGAAGTTCTGAAGGAGGGTCTGATCTGGTGCTAGGAAAGTGTAACTAATAAAGCAGCCATGTGTTCAGTATGGACTTTTTAACATTGAACAATCTACGAACTTTCTACATCATTGCTTCACAATATGTAAAATACTGTGTCCTTAAAAATCTTTGAAGAGAAAGTGCTTGTAATCTTGGAGAAATTCAGTGTTAATTTAACTACATTTGCAAAATATAGTTAAAATTTTGTGCCTTGCTAAAATGGGCGGGTGTCCTCTTAGGGCGGAGATATCAAACTTGTGGGCCACATACAGCCCACTTTGATGTTAAGTGGGCCGAACCAGCAAACCTCCCCCTTCTGTCAGTGTAAAGTAATTTAACTAAACATTTAATTGCATTTAATACAAGAAAAAGAAGTGTAATTTCAACAGTGGGTATCAGTCGTTGTACATGAAAAAGAAATGCAGTTGTAGTAAATGAAAGACATCTGTCAGAACAAATAAACACATTTGTAAAATGACAGAAAAACGTTCTGGTAGCTCACTGCCCAGACATAATTCACATTCATTCACTGACAATGAAGCTAAAAGTGGGCTGGACTGGAGTCTTTGTCGGCCGATTCTGGCCCCCGAGCCTTATGTTTGACACCTGTGTTTTAGGGAGGCACGGGGACTTTCTTAAAACAGGGCTTTAGTAAACCGTGAATCACAGCAGGTTAGATGCCGCACGGTGGCGCAGTAGAGCAACAGAACCACAACGCTGTCCTTTTTTTTCTTTTCTGGAAAACATCAATGGGAAGAGTAGATTTGCATGTCCGGCCGTCTGTGCCAATGGGCGCACTGGGAAGGCTGGGTTAGCGGGTGGAGCCGGGGGAAGCAGCCCAGTAAGTGCACAGTCAACAACCAAAGCATCCGAGATTACTACACCGATTCCACCGAAATCAGCCCCCCCTCCCGAAACCCCGAGTCGGTGCCTTTTTGGGGAAATATCGCTTTGATTGCACGAATAAGACAGACTCCCTGCTTTTTTAATTTTTTAAAAAAAATTGTGCCTGCGTGTTTATGTGTGTGTGCGTGTGTGTGTAGCCTACGTCGACCAGGTTGGTTTGCGGCTCCACGTCGCCTCCACTCCATCGCTTTGGTAGTGCGGATGAAGAGGGGATTTTTGTGAAATTACACATTCCGCCTGATTCTCGTACAGGGCTAATTTATTTGTGTCCGGGGTCCTGGATTTACACAGAGGAGGAGGAGCGGGGAGCCGATCATCCGTCGTTCTCTTGGGTGAGTTCACTGGATTCGCGTCCAATCTGGCATCCCGATTTACTGACACTTCCAGCCTTATTTAGCAATCCGGTAATGTCTCCATAACGACTGGACCCACAACCAAGAATGGAGCCATCCACTCAGCGTGCGTTTAAATTCTTGATGTAAATAGTTTGGGAGCTGATTTAATGTTTCATTGGAAGGGCACCGCTCTGATATGGACCTCGCCAGCGGGCCCATATATGTGAAATGAATGAAATGTGGCAGCCTTGGTCTTTATGATAACAGCTCACAGCTGTGATCCATCACCAAAGACCACAACTACACTGTGCCTGGACTCTGATCGACTCTTTCACGCCAACTGCGTGCGCACAGGTTGTCTAATTGTGCAGGAGTCTCCAGATAATGCTCTAAAAATTTAAGAAAAACTCCAACTTTATTGTTGTATTGATGATCTATAGGTGTTATAACCACCCTATTACAGCATTTGTGGTCTGGAAATCCGCTTTATTTGATCTTTAGTGGCAAGGTGAATGAGATAATGTGTTATTGATTGAACTGAAAGTAGTAACTTATTGGTTCATGGGATTGTTTTAGTTTTAGCCAACCTCAGCTTGTGTGCAGAGGCCAATATTTCCATGCATCTCCAGGATTTTCTGCATTATCTCTCCATTGCATCACACCATGTGGGGAATCGTGCCTTTTGGGCGTGTTTGCATCATTTTCAAAGTTTTCTTCCAAGGGTGTATCTTTCTTTGTCTCATTGCTGCTTGTTGTGTTTTGGAAAGAATGTAAAGACGGGGGGCAAAGGATGCAAAGTGCATCGAGAACAGTGACACAATGCAAATCACATACATGCACACGCAAAGCGTGGCACATACCTTCGTACATAGGGCTGGGTAATGCATGCAGCTCTATTGACTGTGGAGCTCCATCTGTTCCATGACATGGCATTCCTCAGACAGGCAGTCATGCTGTTAGGGCTGGTCTGTGCTGACCCACTGGCTCAGAGTGAGGACACAGGAGTCACTTAGGGTGTGTTAAAAGCGTAGTACTCTTAGAGTACTAGTAGAGAGGGGCGCAGACTGTCTCCTGCCATTGGTCCTAGACTATTTGCATGTGCAGCTGGAGGGTAAGGCTTAAGTTGAGGCTTGTGGGGCTAGTCTCAGTCATGGATTAAGCTACAGGATGAGGAGTTTGTTTTGGAGTGTGTTCTGTAATGAGGCATGATTTGATTTAGAGATGTGGCTAAAATATGGTAAGGTTTAGTCCACACCTGCAACTTACTTGAGGTTAGGTTTGTGAGTGAAGCTGAATGGAGAATAAGTGGAATCTACAGTTATGGTTTCAGGATGGAGAACAGGAAAAAAACAAAACATGTTTGCTCCAAAGTTTGGCTTAGAAAGGCTGGAACGGGCCTGGGGCAAGTGACTCTAGAGGACTGATGATTAGATTTATGATGAGGCTGAAAAGAAGGGTTTGTGTGGTTAAAAGATCAGATCTCAGTTTGGTGTAAAGAAGGGCTAGTGCAGTCTAGCTATGGGACCTGAACGAAGAACAGATTGGTTTAGAGACTGGCTGTAGAGGTCGTAGTTTTGGGACAATCTGAAACTTGAGACATACTAACGTGATCTGGGACTTCAACTAATGAAGGAGAACACGCGATTAAAAGGTGGGGCTGGAAGAAGTTTGCTCTAGGGATGTGACTAGAGGCACGCTATGTCTCCAGAGCCGAGGTAAGCTGGAGATCCAGGGATGGAAGAGAGCGAGTGACAGAGAGGGAGGAGTGGCAACTCTGGAAGTCCAAACCAAGTGACTGCTGAACATAAATCGCCTCTGATGTAGCTAATCACTGCTGCACTTCAGTCATCACAACTAGAACATAATTACACCGCCCCATATACATG
>NW_005187724.1:344006-350221 GCF_000239375.1 Pundamilia nyererei
ACACACACACACACACACTCCATTTCCCCTCAGACCATTTCCCCTGTCCTCGAGCTCTGATTGCTGCATTAGGACTTGGCTGTCTTTTGTTTTCCACATACACGCGCACACACACATAAACGCACAAGGGGGAGGGTTGGGCCAGCTGAAACCACAATACAGGGGGGCGCAAAGGTCATCCAGCTGGCCAATCAGAGCGATGTCTGGGTTAGCTGGTAGTGGAGGAGGGCGTTGCTCCCCCCCTTTGTGCTGGTCAGGGTGGGTCTCCTAAACAAGCAGCACCACTTCCAACCCCGTCCCCGCTACTGCCGGCCCGGCAGCAAGGCCGTGCTTCCTCAGGGCAAAGTACAGCAGCCCCTGGCGACTGTGTGGGACTGCAGGTTAGGGTCTTTTTTAGGTTGTAGAGGAAATCCTTTATTAGTTTGAGAATAGTTTGAAGATCTTTTGTAAATGCTTCTTCAAAACTTGATTTGTTGCTGAGAAAGATTACAAGTATGAAAAGTTATGACTGAAACTATAAATTATGTGTGGAGCGCCACTGAGGTGTTTATTCCAAATTGACTGCAGTGCTGCTCGGTGACTGCTTGTGTAAAGAGGATTTTTTTCTTCTTCTGCTGTGTGCACAGCAGTTGTGATGTGTGGGTGTTAATGAATGAAAGCAAAAAAAAAAAAAATACTCCACAAATAAAGCCCGTAAATTGATTACAGAATTCTGCTTCTGCTGGCAGGATTAATTTAGAGAACCAGATTTTAAATAATGAGATTTGGCGTACCCCGAAGACGCTGAGGAGAGGAAGGATGGAGGGAGGAAACGCTCTGAGTCGGGTGCCTGGATAGAAAGGTGGGGTGAGAAAAGATAAGGAGAGGCAGGAAGTCCGAGGAGGTGCGGGAAGAAAGTGATAAACCAAACAGGAGGAGGTTCAAAATGTGGGAATGAGCCGTGAAGGCCATCGCTGGGTATCACGGTTCCTTTGAGGGATGTTTGGATGTGACCACGTCAGGCTGAGCAGAACCTCTGATCCAGAAGATGTCATCACATGCATGTTTCTACAAACAAACACACACATACACACACTGCTTTCTGATGCCTAAGTGCCTCCAGTATGTGCTGAGTGGGCTTATCTGATTTCTGAAGGCTAGTTAAATGCAACCACTCCTATCTACCATATAGCCCCATTACTGCACGCACTAATGGCACGCTCACAGTACAAAGACATGGTGCTATAGTTTTTATTTTGTATGCGAGTATGTTCGTGTGCACATGTTGTGCTCCTACCAGTGCGTATTACGTTGAGTCTGGATTGATAAACGAGTGAAGGGATGGATTTGAATGCCCGTCTAGTGGACGCTCATGTGTGAAGGCAGCAATTTGTGTTTTCTCAGTTTGTTTGACCATGCATGCGCGTAAAGGGATGCTGACTGGCTTGTGTGTGTGTGTGTTCGCCTGTTTCCTTGGCAATCAGCAGTTTGTCTTTGCTTCAGTGGCGTTTTTCTCTGCAGATAACAAGAAAAGTGGAAATGGGTCTTTCTCAGCAACCGCAACTCCGAGTGGAGAACTCATCACAACTAATAACTGTCACTCGGAGCAGCCAGGGTTGCATTTAAAAAAAAAAAAAAATCTCATTGCTCTCTCTCTCTTTATTTTTTTTGATGACCTATTTTAGCCCGTTTAGCTGTTGAAGCTCAGATGCAATATTGCGATAAGGAACCTGCGTCTAAAAATACCTGAAATGAAAAGAAAAAAAACATCCCACCACATCCTCTCCCTTAGGGGTTGGTTTGATCTATATCCTTTTCCAGGCTTTTAGCAGCTGCTCTTCTTGCTGCCCAATTGTTTTTATGTGGTTTGTTCCAAATTGCACCTAGAAGCCACTGAACAAATGTCCAGTATTGAACACTTTTGATACATTTTTGTAACGAGAGGTTTTTCACAGTCTCAGGGTCAAACTGTGGTGGAATCGCCAAATAACCAATTTAAAAAACATAAATCAGAACATTTAGTACCGTGTTGAAACAGCCTCAACAGTTTGCACATTCTGTTCTTCTTCTTCTTCTAACCCTTTCATCCCCAGCATGTCCGCCTTCACTACGTCCTTTTCCTCCTGCCTGGCAGCTTCATATTCAGCATGCTTTTTTCCATTGCATCCACTCTCCCTCCTGTGCACATGTCCAACCCTGAGCGACCTGAGCTGTCCCTCTGATGTCCTCATTTCTAATCCCATCCATTCTGCTCACCCCCAATGAAATCTGACCATCTCCAGCTCCACCTCCTCCTTTTTGTCAGTGCCAGCATCTCCAAACCGTACATCACAGCAGGTCTCACTACCATCTCGTAAACCTTCCCGTTTCCAAAGCACGGCACAGAGCCTCATGGATTACAGCTATTCTTGGATTCCATGTAACTGTGTGAAAAAAGTTAGGATTGCATGACAGGAACTCTTCCATGTGATCTGTGCAGAGATACTAAATGAGCCCGGGCGGCCTGCGTGGACCGTAGTGCCTCAGATGAACGTAGGCATTGTTAGTTTCAAATCTGGAGTTATTTACAGTTACCACAGCCCACCTACAATCACTTTCCTCCTTGCCTGCGCAGTTTTCTGTGTGCGTGCTGCAGACACGGTTTAAAATGATGCAGGCTTCTCCGCTGCACAATTTTAGAGCAATGCCGAGCGAGAGAAATTGTTAGCGACAGAAAGAACCCAAGTTAAATCTTCCAGAGCACAGAGGGGTCCATTCACTGTGTGAAGAAAGTGTTTGAGGGAGATTGGGGGGTGAGATGGGGTGGGTTAGAGGAGAGGGGTGACTACACTTAAAGCGGTGTGCATCTGTGCAGACTGTGTTGCAATAGGCAGTCAGAGAGGCAGAGTGGCAGAGGACATACGAGAGGAATCAAACTCTGTCTTCGTGCCTCTGTACGTTCGAGTGCGTGCGGCTCAGAGGGGGCACAGAGGCTACTTCCAGCTAAAACACAAGAATGAGTCACCGGAGAGAAACGCATCAGCGTCTGCTCTGTGACTCAGTGAACATGTATGATTCTGTGTACATGTACAGCAGTGAGCTCATCAAAAGCTGTTTAAAAAGTCTGCACAGGCTAGGCCCTCGGTTTGCGCAGCCTTTAAATGAAATACTTACGGAGTTTATAGATTCTTAGAGCAGTGTGCAGAGCCCGACTAAAGAAATCATCCAGATTAATGAACCAGCTGACATTAGCTCACTGCGGATACGGTGAAATCCTTTCAGTAGATATCCGAGACACTGGGAAACATTTTATTATGCATAAAGCTGTTAGCTCCACATCTGAATGTGATTAGGACAATTTAGATGAAAGTGAAAAACAGCAGTTTTACTTGCATTCAAGCAGTTCCTTAGTGTTTGTAGCTGGATCAAAAGAACTCTTTGAAAATATCAATTTAGAACAACCAAAAATACTTCATTAGCTCTCAAAGGTTAACCCCACATTAGCTTCCAATAACTTACAGTATAATCCTCACAGCTTCATAGTCAAAAATAATCACTGTTTATCTCAAACTGGACCTTCAGTTCATTCACTGACTGTAACAGGCAGTTTAACATCCTTCCCCCTTCCTTTAAGTTCACTTTCTTCTGATTGGTTGCCCCTCCAAACAGAAGGTTTAGACAGCTGGTTCTTTGCACTTGAGGTGGTAATATTAGGATGTCCCCTCTATCACACAGAGCCCAAAAAGTTGTTGGAAAAAGAGCTTTTAGCTCTCAGGGAGAACTTGCGCGTACACTGACCTATTATTTGAAGCTTGCGACACACAGCCATTTAAAAATATTGATAAGTAATGAATTTCATTTTGAGTTTTTATAAATTCAGCATCTTACACTACACACTCTAGTAACCCATGCATTTCTTGAAGGAAAAACTGTGGAAATCAGTTTAAGGTGTGACGTCTGAAAACAAAAGTACCCGAGGGGGCCGTGCAGACCCAAGAAAACACTCTAAGCAATACCAGTCCAGTGATATAGATAATGTCCCAATACATTTTAGATGGCGCCCAAACAGTTTTTGCAGAGGATAAAGTAAAATATCAGTAACAAGTGGACGTGTAAAAATGGCGCCCTGAGAAATGAAAAATAAGTGCTAAATAAGCTGCACGTGTTTCTTTGGCCTGTGCGAACCAGTTTGTGTCTCGCTCCCGCTACACTGCGCTCGTAAAACGTACGACGGCACAGTGAATGTGCCAGCGAGGCTTTCGCTTTATAAAACATCCTCTCTGTTTACTGGTGCTATGACTCATGGTTGCTATAGTGAGGAGGCTCTGACAGCAACGCAGCTGATTAGGAGCATCTGACTCCACATGACTGTACCCCCCTTCATCTCTCTCTGTCTCTGTGCCTCCACCGGTCCGTCTCTCTTTCTCTCTCTGGAGTTCTGCATCTTTCCATTTCTTGCTCTGTTGCTATCTTTTCACTCTCTTCTCCTCTCCTTTATTTCCACTGTTCGCTTCGCCTCGCGCCTTTCCTTCCCCTTTGTTTTATTCCTGCAGCACTCACCAACCTTTGATATAGCTCGTATAGATTTTCTTATTTAGACTGCTGCCCTTCACAGCTCCCTATCTTAAACTCTTATGACTTCTCTGATTTCTTTTACTCGTCTTTCAATCATCTCCATCTGTTTGTCTTTCTGTGGTGTCCAGCTGTACGCCAGATGCAGCTCACTCTCTGAGCTGCTGGCATCACGATCGCGATCAAGGGAGGAATAGCTGGAAAGGATCCCTCATGAAAGACAAGAGATTGTCCTTTTAATGCAAATGAGAAGTATTAATAAAGATACAGATTTCACGAAGGAAGTAAGAATAACCTATTAAAAAACCCTCACACCACAACTATTAACCACAATTGAATCACCCTGCTGTTGAGACTGAAATAACCTATTACCCATCTTATCACCCACTGTGCCGAGTACCACAGACACGCTCTAAATCTTCATGGGGAAATTATAGCAATGCCACTGAATACTGTTGAGTGTACCTCACAAGAGCACAGCGAGATAACATGATAATGTTTGTAGTAAAATTAGCAGTTACATAAGGGATATTTGTAGAGTTTCAGGAATGAAAGGGAGAACTCGTCAGCAGACTACAACCAGAGGAAAAATCCTTATTAGCAGACTAGAAAAAGCTCTAGAGTGTAGAAATAAAAATATCACTCAGTAGCCTGTATTCCTCTCTCCATATAAAGCAATAGGTTAATGTTTTAGAAAATGTGCTTCACAGTATTAATGAGAGTTAAAATGTGTTAAAATGTGAGTCAAAATAAAAAGCTCCAGCAGCAGCACGAGGTTGGCGTAGGTTCTCATAAAACACCGGGGGAAATGGCTCTTGTAACGCCTACACAGATCAAAACGATCCTGCTGGAACCTCTTAAAAACATTATTTGAATCACATCATTATATAATCAAGCAAGAAAGTTTATATAAACAGTTGCTTCATTTTTGTTTTTGTATACAAAGTATTTCACTGGGATTTTTGTGATCCGCTGTATAGTTTAAATCGTCTTTTTTTAATCAAACTGGCATTTTGATTTTAAAAAATACCATATTATGAAGTAACATAGACATGTAACTGCACTATGGGTAATATAATTTACTGTTTTCCCAACTTAAAAATAAAAACAGCTACAGGTTTGTTTTTGTTTTTTGTTTTTTAAATTTAGCAACATGTACAGCATCATACTGAAGCCACCCCTGTGTGTGGACGCAGGGTCTGTAACCCAGAAACCAGCTGCACCCATGGTGTCACAGCTTGGACAAGAAAATGCACAACGACCAGAATTCAGGACTATATAACCACAAAATGTATACAAACCTTTGATTAAAATAAAAAGATTTAATCATATAGGAAATATTTAGTCACTTAATATATTGGATCCTTACATGCAAAGAAAAGTTTTTTGATCCTGACGATCAGTGTTGGTCAAGTTACTTGAAAAAAGTAATCAGAAACTAATTATTGATTACTTCCCAAAAAAGTAATCCCGTTACTTCACTGATTACTTATTTTCAAAAGTAATTAGTTACTTAGTTACTTTTTAAAAAATGTTTTACAACCTGAATAGGTAATAAAGCAATAGATCTTTCAGCCAAATTCTACTTGTTTCTGCATAATCCATCACATAAAATGTAATCAAATGAAAAAGTCTCTTTTTAAAACTTGTTTTAATCTTTTAACTTTATGCATCAAGCAAAAAAT
>NW_005187724.1:351616-353547 GCF_000239375.1 Pundamilia nyererei
GTCTATAGATAATAAGTATTTTCACAGCATAAAATACCCTCCCATTCTAAAAAGTCGCATGCTCATATGCTTGAAATTTTGTGGAGTAACCTGCTATATATTCTGTCCCCTGCAACAGCAGAATTACACAAACAGGGAAATGGACTCCAAATCTTCCAAACTGCTTTTCTCATGTCAGTATTTGCAGTGGCAGATGGATAAGGCTGCAGGCCAAGAGGAGAGGAGAGAGGTGAGGAGCCATTGTAGGCGCTGGAAAGATGGACGGGGAGATGAAAAGAGGGCAAGATGGAGGAGGGAGAGGTGTCTTGTTTCGCAGGCGAGCTGCACTAAAATGCCACAGTGGGGGAAAAAAACCAAACAAGCATATGGGAGATGAAGATTATTGATAGCGTTAGCATTTAGAGTGGATTGTTCCTGTCGTGACTGCTTATGGGCTGCGAGACAAATACTTTGTGAAAAGTGTAATAGAAAGCAACATTGTGATTGATTGCTGGTACCTGCGCAAGTACCATATTGGACAATATACAACTAATAGGCTGTGCCTGACCCTTTCTCTACACTCTATCTCTCACATTTCTCTCCTGATTCTTGTTATAATGTCTTTTTCCCGTTTCCTCGTAGCCCTCAGTTAAAAAGGACCCTCCTTTTTTTTCTGCTCTTTATCAGTCTCAGTTTTCTCTCTTTCCTTTCTTCATTTGTCTCACTTCCCCCTCCTCCCTCTGCCTCTTTTGGCCACGGGAAGTGGCAGTCTTTGCCTGCTTGCTCCCAGAGGAACAGACCTGCCTTTGTCTGTCTTCACTGTAGGAAGATGAGTAGCCAGTCCACCCAGTAAACCCAGTAAGTCCAGTAGGAGTGAGGGGGTTGTCTGTGGCGAGCCAGCCACCTAGAACGCCTGTAAATCAGCCAGCCACTCAAGCCAGGGCCTTTCCAGGTCTGTACAGCCAGCCAGCCAACTAGGTATTATGTCAGACACTCACGACTATTAGAAGGAGTGGACAGGGAGGCACAGTGGAGATGGAGACAGAGACTCCAAGTGCATTTGAAATGTACAATGGCTTTGAAATCTGAACAGCGATACGTACATTTCCAATGCCTGGAGGAAAACCCCAAAATGTGAAATTATTGCAGCATAATTTGTTACCTCATGCCAAGAACTGAGAGCAACCAGTGGGAACTGTCAGATGATCTAAATCACCATATGACATGTACGACCTGTTTATGCCTGTTTCTGTGGAATATAATTAGATGATTTATTTGGTAATAGTCAACTTTAACAAAAAACACTGACGCATGTGTGTGAGAAAGGGAAATAAAAGCAGCGCTATGATGTACAGATACATGTACAGATGTGAGCTGCAGGGAGATTTGCCAGTGTTTGTTTTCACATGAAGAGGCATTAAAACATTAAGTTAATTCAGCTATTTCCTCAATAAGGCTAACACCTCTGCCCGCACTAAAGCAGTGCCTTATTATTATTATCAGCAAAACAATCTTATCACTAAGCTTTAATTTAAACAAAATATTGCTTTAAATGTTGAAGAATTACAGCAATTCCTTTTTTTAAAGTTTCCCCAATTTTTGCTTGTTTAAATATAATCGGACACTAGAGTCAAAATCTGTTTCATGGACAGCTGTGGGATATCCTCATTATATCATTATTAATGAATTAAGCTGGGAAAAGCTCTACAATTCATTCCAAGGGTGGCGTTGGCATTTGGAAGCTGTTGCTGTGAATTTACTAAATGTCATCAAAGGAGTCTGAAACAGGCCATGTGAGGATGCAATCCATCAAACAGATAGTGGGAACAGAAAAGCAAACAGGCCTGGATGTCCATACAGGGAGTGCAGAATTATTAGGCAAATGAGTATTTTGTCCACATCAACCTCTTCATGCATGTTGTCTTACTCCAAGCTGTATAGGCTCGAAAGCC
>NW_005187724.1:355781-363583 GCF_000239375.1 Pundamilia nyererei
AGTTTTTTGGGTTCATTGAGAACATGGTTGTTGTTCAATAATAAAATTATTCCTCAAAAATACAACTTGCCTAATAATTCTGCACTCCCTGTAGAAGACAAAGGTAGTAGATGATGACAGGATCCTTTCTATGGTAAAGAAAAATATAACATCTGGACTTTAGTCTGCTCTACTCAAACTATAAAATAAATACAAAACTATTATTATACAACAATATGATAATGAATTTTAAGGTTAGAAATAATTCGCTTTGAAATCTAGAAGTTTCATTGCAATTTAGGATTAATTTTGGTCAGTACAGTCTTATTTATATAGCACCAAATCACAACAAAAGTCACCTCAAGTTGCTCTAATAATAAAGACAAAGGCCTAACAATCAAAGAGACCCCCTTTGAGCAAGCACTTGGCGACAGTGGGAAGAAAAAACTCTCTTTTAACAGGAAGAAACCTCCAGGCTCCGGGGGTGGGGGACAGCCATCAGCCTTAGCTGGTTACGGGCCAGGGGATCAGTAGTTCCTTCACATCTGAAAGTAATTATGTACAAAGTTTTTTTTGTTGTTGTTGTTTTTTTCCTTTTTTTCCTTTTCTTTAATTTAAAAAACAAAAATTCAACCTAATTCAATCTCCTTATGGTGACGAGGTACCTCGAAACTAGTATGTTCAAGACTTAAAACTCTTTATATAAGAATTTTCTCAAACGACAGTGGGGAAAATGAATGTGGATTTTCATTTCTAGAACTGGAGTCCTTAAAAAATGTGGGCGGCCACTATTGCTCTCTATTAGCTTAGTGCAAAGAGTTGCCAAATAGCTAGCTTGCCCTGTCCAACACTAAAATCTGTCCAGCATTTATAAAACTCATGTTGAATCTAACATGTAATAAAACAAACAAGTCATAGCTTGTTTGTTTAAAATGGCCAAGTTGTTGAGATAGCTAGCTAAAGCTGACCTAAGCTAGCATCTTGCTAAGTGTTGTTTTTAGCATTGTAACTGTCAATAAAATGTTAAAAAAGTTGAAGCTAAAAGTTCCAGATTGTGGTACAGGGTGCCATCTCTTCCTGCCAAGCTAATTAAAGTAAGCTGATATCCATAATTTGAGAGAAATACAGTGGTGGTGATTTTCTCATTTAGCTGTTCATAACAGACAACATATTCCCCAAAATATGTCTCACTGAGTAAAGGATTTGCGTATTACGATTACTGTTATTTACTTAATATTGCTGAAGTAGCCTTTTAGTTTTGGTTCTGATTTAGCAATGTGAGGAGTGACTCCTCAATAGCTAAATACACAGATAAACTTCATAAAAGAGAGGCACACAAACGTAATGAAACTATAATCCCGGCTTATTGACATCAAGTTTCTGAGCTATCTGTCTGTGCAAGTTACCATAAACACACTCCTCATTTAGAAAAGACTCCACTATCCACACAAACGTCCTCTCTTAACCACATAAAGAAACCAAAAACATTCAGTGACATTGATTTTCTATCATATTTCAAAGCTGAAACTGCTTTACATTGTTATGAACAATACGATCCTTCAGATATCATTTTCCCGGCTTTGTCTACACTCTAATATGACTCCAAATATGATGAAATCTAGGATAAAGCCACAGCGCTTTCTCTCTCTCTCTTTTTCTTTTCCAAAAATTATGTTTTAATGGATGAAGCTTCAAGCACCTCAGGCCTCAACAAGCCTTTACAAGGAGATCAATAGAAAGTATATAGACTGTCCTCCCACAGGCTATGTCTGCTCTCGCCTCAGATCACAGAGGAATATCGTGGTGATGCCAAGGCGACACCCAGCCAATGTAATGTAGAAATGATTTGATGTAATGGGAATACTATGTTGTGATGAGGTGGGGCCTCTCTCCCTTCATCTCTCACCCCGTAGCACCCCTTCAGTCTCTGTAGAGCCGAGCTGTCCGAGGAGGTGAGAGCTCATTTGCTATTCTCTTTAAGTTCCCCTCCTTCCCTTGACATTACTCCTCGTCTCCTCTGCTTTCAAAGGCGAGGTACCAGTAGAGTGGCAGGGTTTAAAAGAAGGAGAGGATGCTGGCCGAGGTGATAAGCAGTTGTGAGGAGAATGTAGATAAATGGCTGCAGGGTTGAATTGTCCGGCTCACCAGATGGCTGCTTGGTATGTGCAGGGAGAACAGACCAAGAGAGTCTAAACCAGAGATGTTGTTCCCCAGACCTTATGTTCGACACCTCTGGCCTAGACTTGTTTCCATAAGTGCATGGTTGCATGTTTACATGCCTTTGTCCTAGGATGCTCACTGCGCTCCACACAGGGAATGCGCTATTGCTCCCGCTCTGCATTCCTAAGGGCCAGAGGAAAATCTTAACCCCTTTTAACCCTACTTTTTAGCTGTTCACCAACTTTGAAGTTCCTTTTTTCCTTTTTTCTCTTCCTGCAATTCTCTCACACACACACACACACACACACACACACACACACACACACACACACACACACACACACACACTAGACTACAGAAAGCATGTATTCAGTTTACACTGTGGCAGCCAAGTGTTGCTGTTCATGACTAGATATTTGCTCTTGCTGAGGTGCAGCTAAGTTGAGCGGTGCTTGCTTGATGGTGATGATGATGTGGCTGCAAAGTTGGCCTTGTTTTCAGTTTAAAAAAAAAGGAAGGTGGAAAGTTTTTTTTAGACTGTCATGCTCTTAGAACTGAGGAGGAAAACATCCTAGCGTGCTGGTTTCTCATCCTTGCCTTTCCTGTTCCCCTGAGACGTGACTTGATGGACAGATCCCAGCCCACAGAGCAGTTGCATGTTCACCAGCTGCCTGTGAAGTGCAGGACTGTTTATGCAACGCTGTCTGTGTCTGTGCACCACAGCAGCTCCACTTTCAAACCATGTCCTACCACTATGTGCTAAAGTAGCTCTTAAAAAAAATGCATGTGCATACTATGGTGTCTCATGAATAGCGTTACATTGCCTGGCGATCCACACGTACGGAGAGCATCCGAAACATGCATTTTGCATTCATTTCATATCCCTGCAAGCTGCAGATCGCAGAGCTCAGCACTCATTTCTTTCACTTTTCTCCACTGATCCCCCAGTGCAGAGGTACTCTTTTAAAACCTTGCCTAACATGTGAAAATAAAACAAAAATCCTGCCATCTAAGTGTTTGCCCGAGGCTCCAGCTTTACAAAGTAAAGTTTGGGGAGATTTGTTTGGGCCCCCCAGTGAGCTGTGTGGGCTCATCTCTCCCGCGTGCATCAGTGGACCGCTGCAGTAGTGATAAGAAACAGAAGTTTGCATTGCTGTAAAAATGAAAAACAGTGTTCAATTTGAGTTATGTTAGGTATAAAACAGCAAAATCTGGGTGAAATGTGGCCATATTGTCATACATTACCTTTCTGAATGAGCCACCATGAAGTGTTCTTCAAGTGCACTTCTTCACCATCTGTGTAACTGTACATCACAAAGCTGCCTGTGTGTGAGAATCTGTGCGTGGCTCTATTTAGGTCTGTGTTATCTAATACAATCTGTCCCCATCTAATATTCACACTGCTAACCCTTCAGGGAGAGGAGAGGAGGAGCAGAGAGGGATTTGGCATGCCAATAAACAGATTTAATACACACACTTGGAAAAAAAAAGTTATGTACACATTGGCAAATGCCACAGCAATCAAGTGGCCAGTGTGGCATGTCTATACAGTGCTGCAGACACTTCGTAGGTGGACTGAAACTTAAGTCACAAATGCATGTGTGTGTGTAAGTGATTTATGTGTTCCACACACACACCTTAATGTTCAGTAACCATAAAAAAGTTTTAAAAGCATATACGTAACGGTGTCCTAGATAATCGTGTGTTCTTGCCAAATTTAAACAGCTTTTCTTATATTTTACATGGCTTATATTTTAGTGTATATTTCAATTTTGGAGCTTTTAAGTTAAAACATTTGAAGACAGATGTGTGGGCTGTTTATTGGTGTGGCCAGCTCCTTTTTAACCAGATTTTGCAGTTTTAGTCATGAGAATGAAAGCGAAAAGTGCTCCTCTTGGAGCTTTTAACAACGTTTGTGGGGACTATATTGTGACATGAAATAAACTAGAGGACAGAGGAGGCTTTTTGAATTGACCGATTGACTGCTTTCTGTTTAATAGTGTAAAGTTATGCTGCGCTGTGCTTTGGTGGAGTCACCCAGGCATGCTGTTTGCTTGTGTTGTTGAGGATGTCAACATGCAGTTTATCCCAGAGTCTGTCGGAGACCGGCTGTTATCATACAGACACAAACCATAAAATGGATTTCATTTTTAAAAAATCTTTTTGTAAATGAAAGATTTAAAAAAATAGCAGAGATTCTCTGTATCTCAGAAGTGACTTTATTGTTTTTTTTACTTTGCCAATGTTGTGCATGCCATCATTTTAGTTTCTTTCCCCTCTAAAGCAAGTATGGTCTCCTCTCATTCTCTTCTCTTCACTTTTTCTTTTCCTCCTGCTGTAGATACAGCAGATTTGCCTTGCCAGCTACACGGCAGAGTGAAAAACAAGAACAGAGCTTGAATCAATTACTCACTGGATGCACTTGATTTAGTGGTGCTCCGTATAAGCACTTCTGAAGTGATGCTGTCTGAATCGGGCGAGGCAACTTTTCCTTGTTTTTTCTGCATAAATCAGATCTGATCGGTGCTGATCTGCTGTCAGCCTAGATGCAGATCATAATGAAGGAGGAGCTGGTGAGATTGTGAGTCAGCCTCTCTCTTCCAAGAAGCTTGATTTGAAAAATGAGAGATGCACTTTTGGAACAGCAGCTCGCTCTTTTAGAAGGATCACTGATGATTCTTCCACTGAGTTACCATATTTGGTAAATTTTGTCTTACTTTATAAAAATAAGAGCAAACAGCGTGGCCTTTAAAAAAAATTAGTTAATATAAGCACAGTGTTGATGCATGAATCTCTTTGGTCAAAATATAAAAGCTATGAAAGCATGTACATGGTTTCTTTTCCCATCACTGCTAATTCTGCGTCTCTGTGTTGCTTCGCAATCATGCATGAGTCACAGGCTTTGGGTGATCTATCCAGGGACATGTCTCCGAGTTCGAGACGTCAGTTGGGGCTTGTTGGAAGACGTCTGGTTTAGAATAGTTCCATATCTCCAGGGCTTTCGTTTGGGGCGTGGTGCTGTGTCTTACCAAGTCTGCTTCAACACCGTTATGGAGCAATCAGAGAGACAACTGTCCTCCTACTGACAGATGGTTGTGTGTGTCTGTGTGTGTGTGTTCCTGCCTGCATTTGGGTGAGGGTTCCAGTTTGTTGGGGGAAGGGAAGTGGAGTTTGGGGAGGAAGAGGAGGTGGAGAGTTTTAGGGAGAGGTCAGCAGAGGCACAGCTGGTGAGACCCCCAGTCTAACCAGCTGCTGCCTCAAAAGAAGCCTGTCAGCAGCCTGCCTGCCTGGATGTACGTGCCTGTCCCTTTTCTTCTTTTTTCTTTCTCTAACTCACTCCCCCCAGCTTTCCCCCTGTCGTGTCCTCTTGCAGACTCAGCCCAGCTGTTCCAACCTTTCTATTCCCTTGTCACAATGCATCTTGACCCCCTTGCACGCATACAAAAAACCAAAACTAAACAAACATGCACGTTCTTCAACGAGAACACGTGCGTGAGCACCTTTAGACTGTTCAGGCTGTATCCAGCGAGTCACATTAAACATGTCCCACGAGTGCTGATGTATCCGTTAGAGTGAGTAAAAGCCTAAGGCTGGAGTAAATCCACCAGCTGAGTCTTTGGGCCCTCCAGGATGGCTTCTGCCTCGTATTTGGTCATGGGAATCAGTTTTACCCTTTACTTGGAAAGCCATTCATTTTTTATGTTATTTTGCATCAATATCAACTTGCTGAGACTTGATACATGCTTAAGAATGATAATTATTCAAAGGTAATTGCTCATCACTAACACATTGTCATTGTGCTGCCAAACAGGGAGTGGAAAACGTGGCTGTGTGGAAATGTGATATTGAAAGTTGGCTAAGGGAAAAAAGCGGAGAATTATTGAATACTTTGTTTCAGTTCCAAAAAAATACAAAAAAAATACAACTTGTTCATAAAAAGAGAATGATTAACTGACTGATCATTCAGGAATTTCTTATGGCTTGGTAAATAATTCCTGGGCGCCTGTGGCTCAGGAGGTAGAACTGGTTTGTGGATCGATTCTCTGGCTACTCCAGCCAGCATGTCGAAGTGTCCTTGGGCAAAATATTGTTGCCCCGACGGATCATTCGGAGTGAGAGTGTAGACAAGGTGCTTAGGTATAGAAATGAATGTGTGTGTGATTGGATAATTGAAGTTTGCAGTAAAAGCTCTCTGTATTCAGAGTACAAAATCACTATGCAAGTAGCAGTTTACCATTTAGCATATAGCTCTTTGGGTTATGCTAGTATTGGCATATTAAAATGCTCACATGCTAACTGATGTTCGGAGGCTATAGCGTTTATTATGTGCATCATGTAAGCTTGTTAACTTGCCAGACCAAGATAAGTTTAGCAGTCATTAATTCGGTGTTTGAGTCTCGCACTTTCATGCGTGCTCTTTCGTGCACGTTAGCACATTAAGTACAGCAATGTGAAGTCCTCTACAAGTACCGACACGGTATTCTCATACAAAAGTTGCAGTCAGAAAACTGTAATACTTATAATGTCCAATCCTTGAAAGCACCAACAAGCCCAGATTTCTGGAAGAATTCTGCATGAGTTGTTTGCTGCTTTAGGACCGCAGAAGCCTAGAGGCGGTTTACGGTGATGGACTGCTGATTTCATTAATCCATCAGACTTTAGGTCTTAACAAGTTAATTGTCTTGCTGTTGTGAAACTAATGGAATCACTGGTTTCCTGGAAGGTAGGAAGTCAGTCTGAAGGCATGTCATGTGCTTTGATTAGCCGTAAGTGGTTATGCAGCATATGGAAAAAATGCATGGGCGCATGAAACTTCCAGTCGTGACTTTCAAACCGAAAACCAAGTGAGTGAGTGACTAATCATTTTGACGAATGAATAATGCATTATTTGCCTCAGTAAATGCATTTGGCTTTAATGTAATTTAAAGAATATCTACCATATGGTCTGCGTTCTGGCTTCTGGCTAGTTTCCCCTGATTTGCTTGATTAACTTCAAGTTCAAATCTGAACTCGGGGGGCCACCCAGGCTGCACCTTGCAATCGGTGCAAGGGTGCCACACCCTCTCTCTGCCCCTCTTCCTCAGCGCTATTGTTCCTTCTATGACAAGGACCACGTGCCCCCCTATTCAGCATCCTGGTGGGGGGTAGGCGGGCTCTTTGTCTGCCTGCCATTGTCCCAGACACACACGCTTCCATTTGACGGACACACGTGCTGACAAAAGAGAAAGGGAGTAGAAGAGGAGGAGGAGGGGCCACCGCTGGCCATTATTCTCGATGGTGGTGGCGGTGAAAAGACGAGACGCGCTGGCCATCTGTGGTGTGTGTTTGTAATCTGTAGTGACCGTGTGTGTGTGTGTGTGGATGGGGGGGGGGAGCAAGGGAATTGCACACACACACACACTTCTCAGTTTCTAAAAGAATTCCGCCACGCTTTTCGAGGGGTGTGATGCCTATTGAAATGGCCTCCCCTTTACGTTCGATGAGGTTTTGTTTTGCTCTGAAGTGAGGTTTGAAAAGAGAGGAAAAAAGTCAAAGTGACCGATAACTGTTGAAGTCAAATCAACATCCTAGAGAGAAAGCAACTATAAAAAAGTCTCTAATTCCTTTCTTTTCCCTTTCCCCCTCTCCTCTCCTCTCCTCTCCTCTCCTCTCCTCTCCTCTCC
>NW_005187724.1:363603-377641 GCF_000239375.1 Pundamilia nyererei
CTCCCCTCCTCTCCTCTCCCCTCCTCTCCTCTCCTCTCCTCTCTGTGCCAGTGTGTTTTCCAGCCATGGGCCTCAAACACCAGTCCGCTTGTCTTTCTCGTCTCTGTCTGCCTCTGGCCTGATCTCTCTGCCTGAGGGTCTTCACCTCTGCATTGTTTACTCTGCACCATCACAATCTCCCTCTACTTCCCTTTTTTCCCCCAACAGAGGTTAACTGATAAAGCCCCGCTGAATCCTCTAAACATGGGTGAGCTTTTTAGAAGTTGCTCTAGGATGTTTTTTTTTAAATGAAGCTGAGATATGACATAACTTTCTTGCCTTCCTCTTTTTCCCATTTCTCCTTAATTCCTGCTTTCTTTCACATCCACGCTTCTTTTCTTCCCTCTTTATTCCTCCTCAGTCTTTGTTGTTTGCTTCTAGTCCTGTTTTTCATTGACTTCCCCTGACTTGTTTCCATGCATGACTCTTCTTTTCTTTATCCCCAAATCCCCTCCTATCATCTCCTTTCTGCTGAGTTTTTCTTCCTTTTCTCATCTCCTCCAGTCCTTTAACAGAATCAGTGTATTTGGTGAATGCTGCAGGGCATCGCATGTCTAATAAAAGCCACGTTTTGCATATTTTCTTAATTTTATTAAATAGTAAATAGGCATGCAAAATCTTGTAAGCGTGTCAGATTAAAAAAAAAAAAGAGTTCTGAGACACGTCACTTTAAATACTTCTGGATATCAGGAAGCTTATCCTGTCGAGCAGCGTGCAGCAGCGCCACCCCTGTATGATCTGCCTGACTTTCTAAACTCATTTCCTCTGCCTGTGTGTTGCTGCACGCCCAGCTTGGGCTTTTAGTGCCGGTCGATAAGACATGACCACCCCGTGAAGGTCATTCTGTCTCACTTCTCCAGAAACCAAAACTCCCAAACCTCTGTAAAGGCAGCCACAAAGATAACACAGCCCGTCTGCAATTTCCTCTCATGTCCCAGTTTTTTTTCTTTCTTTCTTTTTTCCTCTTTTACTGTAAATGGAAACAGTTTTGCCTCTGAGATGTTTTTTGTTCCTGTGTAGTAACTTTCTGTGTCACCAGATGTTGCTGTAAGGAGGATTGTTGCGATGTCGCCAAAGAGAAAAGGACACGACTGTTTCCTTGTGGCCCAGAACATGCTGGTGCGTCTCGCTCTTGCAGGACAGATTTGAGGGCAGGCAGACAGATGGTTGGTGTCACACAGGGAAATGGATAGACTGACAGACAGATGGATAAAGACACAGCTTGATAATACATGCATATATATACAGAGAACGCCTCGGGCCTTCTTAATATGTGTTTAAAGACACAAGTAACATTTAAAAAAATATAACTATGTCATGCAAAATAAATATTTTCGAAGGGGCTTTGAAGAAAAAAAAAATGCCAGCTATATCTATGAAACTTTATCTTCAAGCCAACCTTTTAAATCAGCACATCCTCCAAACGCTTCCTCTTTAGGAATGCGGAGACAGACAGAGGTCTGTCAGACAGGCAACAGCAGAGCGATGGGGCAGATGTTAAAAGCTTTGAAAGCCATATTGATTTTTAGACTTTAGGCCTCGTATGTTGTTGCTTTAGATGCAAAACATGCATTATGTATGAATGCATTGTGTCACAGTCAACACATGAATTGTGAAGAAAACTCGAGTTCACATGCTGTTCATATCTTGGGGGGGAAGCTCACATTTAGTATTCAGTGCACGTACTGAAACATGCATTCCATGTATCAGCAAAGTGGATTAAAAAAAAGAAGCTTCCTGTCTGGACAGGAGGTCGGCGGTCAGAGGTTATAGAAGGCAGCCTGGGGAATGATCCACACAAACACATGCACACAGAAATACAAATGCACAACCCGGACCAAAGGCAACTGGTCTGCATAGCAGTGATGCTCCTTCCATCCAGCAGGGGTGCTGTTACACAGGCAAAAACCCCCAGATCTGCACTCCTCTCCTCTACTCTGTGGATTTTATAGCAAATAGATTTTAATTTAAGTCCTGTGCATGGATGAGTAAATGATAGCCTGCAAATAAGAGAAAGATGTCCTAAAAGTTCTTGCTTTGATGACATTGCTGAAAAACCTATAGGCTGTATAATAAGAATGCAGCCTATAGGTAGCAACAACTTTGAGGGATAACACAGATAAAGCGTTCTAACTTTTAGTACAATAAAATCCCTTATATATTGTGGTGTAAAATGACAATTAAAGGAACCTTGATCCTCAAACCTTATTAATAAATTACAGAGTGACCATTCAAAGAATGGTATTTCTGTCAATACAAATAGCTACAAGAGCAGCTACATATGCCTTTCACAGGAAATGAGGAGCTGAAAATGCAAGAAGGCTCTGTTTTTCTCATTTTCTTTAGCTTACAAGGCCGTAAAGTGAAGCAGTCTCATAATCACTGTTTTAATTACACTCCAGTAAAAGGGAGTGTGAGCGAAGAGGCTAAAGGCTGTTCAGTGCACTTACAACAGGGCAAGGGATTGAAAATGTTATTCCAATCCTATTACAGTGTTTCTATGGAGTACTTACCTGGAGATGTAAATATGCTGTAAATATGCTAACCACGGGCACTCTGATTCTTCTCCTTACTACCCAGCATATATATTAATACCCTGTGTGCATAAAGCATCTACACTGTAGTTTTGTAAGCTGAACCATTTCACAAAATGTGATGACTTTTTCATAAATTTTTAATCTCAGTGTTTCTTTCTCACCCCAAAACACTACCCCACATCTCTCCTCCGCGCTACGAAGCGCTTGTTGTGATCAGCCAGGAGGGAGGTCTCCTTTCACCCACAATGTTGTCACTGTCTGTATCTCTCTCTCTCTTGTCACCCTCATCAGAACAGCCAAATTGTGTGTGTGTGTGTGTATGTGTGTTCATGCTGCTTCTCCACTTCCTCCTTCTTTCTATTTTTATTCTTTTCCAGAGTTTCTCTCCCAAATATCTGTCACCCTCACACTCCCTCCTTTTCCCCTCATTCTCCTCTCACTCTTCTAGCCCACGAAGAAAAAAAACCCATACCATTGGTTGCCATGGGAATTGGTTGCCATGGAGCAGCAAGGTTTTCATGTGGTCCTTGCATGTATGTGTGTGTGTGTGTATGTCTACTGTAGCGTGACAGAGTTTGGGTGTCATGTTGATTGGGAGTAGGGAGAGAGGTAATGCCAAGCAGTTGGCCTTGAACACCTGACCCATGTGCAAATGTTCACACACACTAGACTACAGAAAGTTATTGATCATGTTTCCGAGCCCCAGGCCTGATCAGTTAACACCCACCAGCCGTGTGTATGTGCATCTAAAGCCACTTGAAGGGTGCGCTCACACACTCCTCCATCGTGTTGCAGTTGGTCAATGAGGCTTTGTCTGTAACTACAGGCTTCACGTTGGTCTGTAGAGAAAGATAAGTCAGGGATAATGGAGACATATGATGATGGAGAGTCACTGAGGAGAGAAAAGATAGATGGATGGAGTGGGAGAAGAAAGAGAAAGCAGTACTGACCGAAGGTAAAAATCGATTTAAGCAGCCTGTCAGGATAAGGCACTGGATTTGGCTGTCAAGCGTCGATATTGGATGACCTGTCCATCCGTGCACTGTATTACAGATTTTGATGGGGTGGAAAAAAGAGGTCTTGGTGGATTCTTTGATGGAGCTGAAATCGAAACATATTAGGCATTCTTATCACGCAATATGATCGCTTGTGTTAGCTTAAGCTGAAGTCACTGAGGTGGTGAAATGACATATTGATGAGGTGAAGTGGTTCGAATTGACAGATGTAGCATTAAGAGTGGACCCACTTAAGGATCACCCATCTGTTTCTTTACAGAACACCGCTGATGAAGCTGACGTTCGACACTGGATGCATAGTAGAAGTTAGCAATATGCTATATGAAACCATGAAGTTGGTTTCACCAGCCTGCAAGTTGACCTCCTCAATTTAGTGCTCTCACCAAAATTTAAATAGAATTACTATTAGATTTATTGCACAGCCCTACCATGGGGACTTTATTGTGGTCCTGTAGTGCACTATTTTGTTGGGAAAGTGCTACTGCCATTGGAGGGCATGCTTGGTCTGCAGCAGCGTTTAGGTGGGTGGTGCCAAGACCCAAGGTTTTCTAACAGAAGGTGGTATTGTACTGAGATGAGCAGTGTTATCCTTTTTATCAGTCGCTGCTTTAATCTTGTGGCTGATCACAGTATACAGATACTTCTACTCATGATTGTCGGGGAGGTGAATCTTTGTGAGGTGAAGATATAGGAGTGCTGGATAGAAAAGTTGATGCACGCCCTCCCCAAAGAGGCCAAAATCAATCATCGTGTGCTGGGTTCACAACTTTTTGTTATTTGACTGCTGAATTACAGACAAGTCTTTATATGTTTTGTAGACACATGCCTTCACACTAATGCAAACACTTCAGGGTGCATGCCTAAAGCATGTGGTATGCTAAAAGGAAATTACGTCATAGAAAGTGGCTGGATTTCAATGTCTTCCACTTGGCCTAGAGCAGTGGTTCTCAAAGGTTTTCTGGTATGTTTCACTTAAGCTGAAAGAAGTTCACCATCAACACCCAACATTTCATCACTGCAGCTGTGTTTGCAGACAAGTCGACGTCTTCCATGCAAACTATAGATGACTCTGCTAGTCACGAAATAAATCCCAAGGACATTTTTTGGTGCAGGACCTTCTTTACGACCGATTTCACCCAAGCAAAAACCAGTAACCTCCAGCAGTCAGTTGGCCCAGCAAAACACATTTTTCCCCTGACGACCGGAGGTTGCCAGGGGGTCGCTGACTGGTCTCTATGCTTGTGTCACTGCGGCCTTAATCTTCACCCCATTGGCAGTGACTCTGTTTCCTTAATGGGGCCAGCCCCAAAGTTTGAGATCCACTTGCTTACACTCCATAAAGATTGTTTATTAATTGTATGATATTGATCTGTTGTCTATCTGTCTTATTATCCATATTATTTTTAATAGTATTCAAGGAGTGTGTGGGAAAAATGGCTTCCTCTGTGCAGCAGAGCCAGAATCCTGACATTGTGAGTTCAGACTGACCCAATTTGATGTCAGTGCAGTGACTCATACTAAAATATAAAACAGCTTTAAGGAAAATGAATGACTTGCCCACTAATCACACTTGATTTGTTTGAGTCCCATTTCAGATACCAGTAAGGGTTCACAGTTACTGTGCGCCGGCCTGTACTTAAGATCCCTGCAACACTGGAAGAGTGCTTATTTGAACAAAGAGTTAGATAATTGACTATTTGTAACCTGACCGATTGTTAGTTGTGGTTATGTCTGTGTGACAGAAGGAGCCTAAATTACATTCAGTCAGTGTCGGTTAAAATAACAGACTATTATGGAACCACTAAGGCATGACGGTTATAAAACCACACAGTCTTAAATTCAACATCTTTGCAGACACACACACACAGCATTACACACACACACACACACGATCATGTTTCTGGTGGAACAACTTGATTGTAACACGTGCCAGAGGGCTTACTTATTGTGATGAGGAAGTGTGTGTGTTACCCACCTGGCTGGTGAGCTCATCTTGTTTCATAACTACACAGCAGTTATAATAAGCTTATGCTAGTTAGGTCTGCCCCGTAGACAGATATACACACTGAGACAGATGAAGAAGCGTACAGTGCAACACAGTAGAGCACTAGAGTTAGAATATTATAGATATATTATGTAGCACACCTTTCTCACTCTTTTGTCTTCTGTGGCTTTGTCTTCATCGCCACATATTTTTAGATCCTTTTCTTTTCTCACCCTCCTCTTCTCTCCAGCTCTGCAGCTTTCTCCTGAAGGAATGAAAGAGAAATGAGAGGAGGACGGCGAGTTAATAATGATCAAGACAATAGAATAAAAAATGTTGGGAAGAGATCAAAATTAAACAGCGAGAGAGATCTTAACCTTACCGCCGTTGTTCATAGTAAGCCTGCATTGCATCACCTTTAACAGGTGTAGTCGCGTCCGTTTTTTTTTCTTCTGTCACCAGATAATTGCTGGAGCCACATTTAATATGACAGTGTAGATAAACAAAATGATTGCCTGTGGCATTTTGTTTCTTTTTCTAAATGTCACAGTTTTTGCTGTGCACCTTTTTTAACAAGGCAAGCAGCTTATCTTGCAACAACAACGTGTTGAATTTGCACACCTTTATAATATGAAATTCAAATATTGGCCTTTTTCAGGTTAAGCCATATTAGTGGTAACAGTTTTTGGAAGAAGTGTTAGAAATTTCAAGGCTACTTGAAACCTTTTGTTGTCCTTGTTTTGTCCCAGGTCTGTAATCAATCCTTATCTAAATGTGAGGGGTTTTTTTATTAGCACAAAATGTGACTTAGCATCATAAGACAGTGGGTAAAACGGTAACAATTGTATGTGTTGCATGCTGCTTGTGTTGAATGAGATTAGTGGATTAGATGCGATTGTTTATGGTGCTTTGCTGATCTTTGCTTCAGCTGCATAGCATATTTACACATTTGTTTGCGGTCTTGTCTAATGAAAGAACAGTAAGACAAGTTTACCCGTGGGAGCATTTAAGGAAGAGTCACAGTGTTGTTAGGCCTGTCACCGTTTCACTGTAATTGTTTTCAGCTCAAAGTGGATTTATTATTTGTGGATATTTTATGTGATGGATGCTGCCATAGCATTAGCACACAAAAACAGGGATGTGAATGTACATCATGTTATGTATATTATATTCAAGGAAAGCCTGAACGTGTTAGCTGTCGACTACAGTGTGATTTTTGTCCCGTCTTCCTCTGTTCATCCCCAACTGATTGTGTCTGAAGGCTGTGCCTCCCTGAGCCTGGCTCTGCTGGAGGTTTCTTCCTGTTAAAAGGGAGTTTTTCCTTTCCCCAGTCACCAAGTGTTGCTCAAAATGCTTGCTCGTTTGATCGTTGGGGATTCTCTTTAATATTGTAGCATCTTTAGCTTAAAATATAAAGCGTCTTGAGGCGACTGAGTTGCGAGTTGGTGCTGTATAAATAAAATTGAACTGAATTGTCTGTTGTTGTGATGGAAGTGGTCTCCTGTAGGATGACGGTGCCTCCATCTATAGAGCTCAAGGGGGTCAATGAATGGTTTGAGCTATGGCATAGAAACTGTTTTAGCAGTGTGTGAGCTAGAAAGGTTTTGAAAACAAGGCAAAGGCTTTGCCCACAGCTAAAATGACTGGATGGTGTTGGTCTTTCAGATGAATAAAGAAATACGGAAATAAAAGTCCATGTGAAGGAACCTAATGTAAGATACAGCATGAAAGGTGATGTGTTGATCGTTCCAAGCTGGGAGCCATAAATGCCCAGAGTGCCGTATCTAAAACAGACACGTGTAACACCAGAGCACAAACGGAGCGTTTTGATCCCTCTCAGTCTCATCTATCGCTGATCTCTGGCTCTGGGTGTTGGAGGGTAAACAGCTTAGAGGATGATCTGGCATCATGGAAGCCTGGGAATGTGTGAAAAGAGAGAGAAGAGCCTCAGGCTACAACTACAGCCTAAAACAAAGACTTAAAAGTCTGGCTCCAGTTGCAAGTCACACCTTGAATTATATTAGAAGGCATCTCAAATCCTTGTGATCAGATTCAGCTTCCTGACAGATATTTGATTTTATCCACCTGGAAACAGCGCTAAACCTCTGATACAGTTGAGCATACTGGTTGTTGTCTTGTAGCCTCTAAATTTCTGGGTGTAGGCTAGAAGACATTAACCTTACCCAGGTGGGTAAGAAGAAGCAAATCATCTGTGACTGACAAGACCGTCATAGTCCACAGTGTATATTCATACTACACAGTCCAACAGTCCTGTTTGACTCAATGACCCCACCCCTCGCCGCCCAACATATTAAATTTATTATTTATTTATTGTCTAATCCCCAAACTTCTGTCAGTCCTCTTACAGTAGCTGTGCCTCTCTATCTATGCACTGCTGCCTTTGTTTCCCACAGACCCAACAGTCATCTTCATTTAGTGTATGACATTCAGCCTAACTCTTTAAGTCGCCCAGCCCTTGCTCTTCTGTATCCCCAGTTTTAGTAGCTATGCAAAATGAAAACAGCCCTGCTGCAAAGCACTGCGTTGTAAGGCGTGTGTTGGTTAAAAAAAAAAAGTGATTAACAAATAATATCCCCGGCATTTGGTTTGAGATAATGATTCACAAGTTTGAGAGCTTATCAGCAGCCAAAAGTCTGCACAGCATTATAGAATTATGATCGGGGATTTACTGATTTGGAAAGTTATTTCAGCATCAGTAATGTGATCCTTCATAGAAACCATTGTGTGGTAAACCGCTGAAATGTGGTGTTCAATATATAGTCTAACTGCCACAGATACTGGCTGGCTCGCTGATGTTGCAAACATCTTTTTTTTTTTTTTTTTTACCAGAGTACACTGAACAAGCAAACCTTTTCGTCATTGCAGCCGTAACCTGGTCCGACCTCTAACATCTGCCCTTCATTACAGAGGAGCTCCACCAGTTTCACGCATTGGAGTCTGTTTAGCTTTGGGGACGTCATATGTGGAAAAATATTGTATAAAGCCACGAGTGACTCGGGATGGAGAAGAAATTGGATTAACTTTGATAACGTTGCTTAAGTCATCAAAAAAACTTTGGGTTAGAAAGAAATTGATACCAGACCTCTGTGGAAAACTCTTCATCTTTGATATAGACCAGAAGTTCTAGCAGCACCTGACTCACTAAGAAAACTGTAAGTAGTTGAGTTTCTTTGAAATAGCTGAAAGTAGAAGAAGAATGTACAGAATATTTACTATATATTAAAGATCGACATTGCTGTTGTGTTGTCACTTATAAGTTTGTAGAGTACTATTTTGTGGCCAGCTGGAAGCATTTTGACCTTCACCCTTAAGCATACTCTGCTTCATTATAATCTCTTTTTACTCTAAATTTTTATGCAAACATTATGTTGTCTTGAAGAAAACTTTAAACTTGTGATTAAGACTACAACCTCATTAGGAAGACGTTTACTGAAGGAAAAAAAGTATGTTAATTTTCCCATAGATTGTTTATAACCGTTTTATTGCATCAATAAAGCCGGACTTACCCCCTTCTAGTCCCAGGAAAGTATGCCGGTGTGTATTTCCTTTAAATACAGCATATGGCGTGAAAAAATCATTTTGATCCTTCATCTTGAGACTAACAACATAATAAAGCATTTGCAAGTTGACAAAGCACCTATTTTGTGCTTTAGCTTTGAACACTATGGGCCAAATGTGGCAAACATAGGATGAGTGCAAAAAAATATATATATACAGCTCATGTATGTTGTTAATTTTACTGGTGTTGTTTTCTAAACTTGTGTGCAGTCAGTTCATTTCAATATGCAAACAAATATTTGCTATGAAATTGCCCACTGTTAGTGAGTTTTTGCAAGCTTCATATATTGTGACTTGAGATAGGACTCCTCCCACAAACGCATATGGAATACATGTCTTTTTTTTATTTTTTATTTTGCTTTAAACACTAAAACCAATACATTAGTAAACCTTTCTTCTCTTGCATCACCGTGAAAATGTTTACATTTTTATCCTGATTAACTAAACTTTCTAAGTCCAATGTAAGTGTGCATATAATAAGCTTCGATTATGGTACTCTTTAAGAGTCACTCTGTGTAACTGACTGCTCTAAATTTGATGCACAGTTCTATATAAAGGTGACCTTAACAGCATATACTCTGGCTTCACATGACCCACAAACCTCCCAAAAATGCCAAACCTTGTGTCAGAACTGTAACAGTGCTTCTAAAATGAATTGCCGTATGGACAAGTTCTCACTGAAACACACTGTCTTAACATTCAAAACAGAAACACATCAGTGTTTCCTGATCCACATGTTTCTCCGGCTTTGCCAGTAAACGTGTGCTGGGGAGTGGCTTGTGCGTTTCATCACTTTGCAAAGGGAGTTGAGGCTATCCCTAATCATCTGATGGGTACCCTGCCTGTTGTACAGCTGTGGCCTATACCCTTCGACATCCAGTGCTGGAAAAACACGTGTCCAATAAAGACCCCTGTGGAAGCATACTATCAGGCTGGGTTCCAGTGCGCACACCCTCTCCTGATCCAGCTCCAGTGTCTTGTCCCCAGGCTCCAGCCCCAGTTCTCGCCCTCTCCCCCAGTGCACTCTTGACCAGTGCGCCCAGAGCAGATGGAGAGCAAAGAAAACTGTGTCACCACCCGCCATGTCTCGCTTAATCACCCCTCCCTTTTCCTTTTTCTCATTCCTCTCCCTCTCTTTCCATCCTCCCACTCTCTTCTTTCCTCACTCTCAGGATTTGGAGCATCAAACATTGATTTGTCTTTATTTTTAGAACAGCTGTGAGCATACGTGTGTGTGTGCTGTATTTGTTTGTCCGCGTCTGTATGCCAGACGCTCATCCGTACCGTAGGTCGTGGGTAGTTTGATTGGTGTTTGGGTGCGCGGCGGCACACGAGTGTGAGAATGTGTTGGCGCTTTTTTTCTCCAAGTTAATCCCTTAAGAAGAGGTGTGGTTCTCTGTCTCTCTCTCTCTCTCACTCCCCTCACTGCGCACTCGCCTCCACTCTGTCCCTCACTCTGAGCGCAATATCATCACATGCTCTCTAGCTCCTCTCGTCCTCTCATGTTTTCCTTGTTGCTGCCAGTCTGAGGGACGTCTTTCTCTCAGCTTGCCATCTCTCTGCATCTTCTCTCACTTGCTGTTGTTTGAAATGAGTTCCTGGGGCGAGATGGGGGAGGCCATTGAACTCAGGTGAGTCAGATACAGTGTAGGGGATGTGGTCCAACCTCGGGAAGGAACTGATTGATGGTATTCGGTGTACATGTGCGTTTTTGCTTTGCAGGGTATCTGTGAATACGTTTCACATAATTTTTCCTGCTTATGTGTGTAATCGTGTATCTGGGTACATTCTGGATTCTAACTGGGTCAGCTGTTACTGTAGCAATCAGCACCTTGGACTGTTTTTCCTCAGCCTCACCTTGTTTTCTGTTCATCAGCTTGACCCTGACCCAGCTCTGTAGAGGTCAGCAATGGATCTGTGTTTTTTCACAACAGAGACAACTGTGTTTGCTGTTGTTGTTGTTGTGTTTTTTGGCTATGGTTGTGTTTTCCGTCACTGCTAAACTGATAATAGGTCTAGTCTACCCTGCATCCACAGGGCTCATAGCGGCTAATAGCCTTAGCAGATGCATTAGCCCCCATGCCCATATGGAAGAGATTAAACCTGCTAAATTGATAGAAACGCCCAAGATTTTATTTTTATTTGCACAGCGTTAGTGCCGGCACATAATTTCTGTGCACATATAGATCTGAGCATGCTCAGAAGTTCATGCATGGACACCTGCCATATACCCTTTGCCCAGAGCAAGATTTGTGTTAAATTCCCTCCCAAATTCAGCGCCTCTTCTCAGTTTCTCACTCCCATTCTCTCCCTGTCCTCATGATTAGATAATTGTGAGGCCAGCTCTCATGAATGTTGAGAACAAGGCATAAGAGTGAGAATGCTGCAAGTGACAGAGACCTGTGTGATGAGTGAAATGAGGACAAATTGAGGTGAGACACTCAACGTGAGTGTGATAACAAGAGGATGGGTGTGAAAGTGAAACTCAGGAGTGCTAACAAAGAAAAGAGCAGGGAGTGGATGTGAGGAAGAAGCTGGGGCAAAGCAGAATCATTCTGGAGAAAATGTACATTTGCTCCCTTTTTCTTTGGAAGAAGCAGGAGAGGAGAAAATATGGAGAGGATGACAGGGTTGAAAAGAAAGAAAGAAATAACAGACGTGAATGTGAATGCTTCACAGATGCCGCAGTGTTTATTAGACACAGGTTAAAACTCAAAGACTATAAGGTTAATTCTGCTTTTACTGCGAGAGTTCAGAGTGTGTGAATGCAGCCAGAGCCACGCCAGGTCATTTGGCATTGTTCACTGACACAGGAGTCTGACGTATATTCTGCACAATTCAAGCACAAGGGTGGAGCTGGTAAGACCCTGAGACATTACTGCAGCAGTTCTTGCAAAAGTTATTTGGCTCGCTAGTGTTTGACTGATTTCCAGTTGTGCAAAATCTTTTGGTTCACAAAATCTGTCACTGCACTGTGAACACTAAACATTAACTTGTGTCGTATGTGAATTTAAGAAGGTAGGAAAACTTATGGACTTTGGGTTTAACATCTTGCGTGCAATTTGCCAAAGCCCCTGGGAGCAACTAAACTAATACTTACCTCTTCCTTAGTGAGAAGACAATAAACAGTCCTTTGGGTGTGTGGTTTAGCTGCAGTGCCTGAAAAGAATCTGCCATTCCTAGCTAGTGAGCTAGCACCGGCAACATCACTGATCCCTGGTACTTGCAGAGCACTTCATGTGCTGGGAAAACACTTATGGACTCAAAATATCGAGTGTAAGTAGTGTAGAAGCATGCTATTTAAAACACAGCATTGGGTCAAAGACTTTCATCGAGTTGCAGATTTGTATGCAATATGTCTCCTGCCTGCAGTATCTGCTGGTTATTCTACGATTTCCTTGGTTTGTAAATTTATTCTCTGACCCTAGAGATGAAAGTGGGCCGCACACTTTGCTGTCACATCACAAGTGTAGTACAACCGATAAGCTGACCTGTGGCTCTGGCCTGAACTGATAGCAGGGAATACAAAGTGGAAACACAGCATGACAATATGATACTGGAGCATATTGACTAGACTGCTCCACTTCACGCCTGGGTGCGCTGTGTTTAGATTAGCATACACACACACACACACACACACACACACACGCGCACACACACACACCACACACACATACTTTTTCTGTTACTGTTACAGACACACCCCAGGCGCACAATCGTGACCACGCTTTTGGTACAGATGGAGACGCACAAAGATGCACTCATATAAGGTCATATAGAAGCACGCAGACAGGAACAAATACACATAAAGCTAGCCTGGTTTCTTTGCCTGCTGTTCCAAGGGCAGAAGGGGATTTGGATATTGTTATGTTAATCTGCCTCTCTTTTGTGCCTTGGAACCCATTCAGATACACACGCGCGCACGCACGCACGCACGCACGCACACACACACACACACACACACACACACACACACACACAGGTATGACAAGATTCAAGTATACACAGAAGGGTACTGGTACAAAAAAAAGGGGAGAGGAGGCAAGTCGCCTTGTACAAACACACACGCCAACACTGATATAGATAGTCCTCTCTCCAGGCTTAACTTGGGTGGGTGGGAATTGAAACAGAAACAGGAGGGGCAGGGACACAGCTTTGTGATTAGCCTGGAGGAAGAGGATAATAGGTGTGGGAGCTGCGTGTGCGTCTCCTGGTGATGAGGAGGAGGTGTATGTGTATGTGCGTGCCTGAATGTACACGCACGTGCTTCTCTACGGCTTCGCACTCCCTCTGCAAAGGTAACAGAATGTAATTTAAAGTTTCCCAGTTCAACCCTATTTGCAGAAAGCAGTGGGAAGCAGGTAATTTTAATTTCAGGATTTTTTTTTTTCTGACCTCCTCACCCACGACATCGATTGTTCCCCCACTTTTGTTCCTGCTTTATTATATAGCAGCAATGAAATTTGTTTTTCTTTCAGGGGAAGATTACATTTTCTTCCACTGACTTTATCTGATCTCAGACTTATTAGATTTTTGGCTTGAATAGGCGAACTGGGAACAGAAGAAAAATGGCATGTACATTTGAAAACTTTGTTTTCAAAATCAGAATCAGAATACTTTATTAATCTCTAAGGGAATTATGCATTTTTGTGTTTGCTTGTGGTTATGAGCAGTAGTAATAGGTAAACTGGGGGTAAGGAACTTCCCTTAAGAGTAGTGCATATTTAAATTGTTAGCATAACACAAAATAGTATATGTTACCATTATTTTGGCAGTGCTGTTACATATCATGCATCATGGAATCTTTGTAACACATTGTTTTTAAAAGGGTTTGTTTAAAGGGTTTCAATAATGTCCAATTCCTAAATCTATTTAACAAATGT
>NW_005187724.1:377699-382246 GCF_000239375.1 Pundamilia nyererei
TTTTTTTTAAAGGCGTGCAAGTGTAAAATAGCGTTAGCATAGAATTCAAGCTAACTAGCTAAATTTAGCTAATGCTACTTGGTGTAACACCTATTAGCTGTTGTATGTTTTACTTTCTTAGAACTCATTAGTGGTATGATAACCACTGATTTCAACACCACAATACTTATAAAATGGGGACAGTAAAATGTGTTTTACCTTGTCAGAGAAAACTCTGGAATGCTGCTTCCTGCTTCTATTCCTTTTCATAGTTCTCACAGAAATTTCACTCGGAAGTAGGGGTGGGCGATATATCGAATATACTCAATGCCTCCCGAGTTTTTCCATGTTGTTAAAATGGCTCTATCGTAACCATCAGGTATTAATTGTCAGGAAAATATTAAGCTGTTAAGCATGCAATTCACTGTGAGTTTTTTTTTCTCCCACACACTGTGAATGCATCATTAATAGCCCCCTCCCAACTGGAATTTTTTGCTGCCTGGAGCACTGCACTGAGCATGCGTATTTATATACTACAAATGGGAAAACAGGCAAGAGTTGGAAGTTTCAGACAAGCGTAGATGACGAACAAAATGCGGAAGCAAAACATGCCATAAAACTGTTGCCACAAAAGGTAGCAGGACCGCAAAAATATTCCTCTGCAAAATTAAGACTTATTTAAACTCAAAAGAGCACTTTTTAAATTTCAGTTTGTTTTAGTTTTTGTCATGAATTATAGCTCATATTTTTTGTTGCTATAATCTTTTGTTTGTCGTCATTTTTGATGGTAGTACTGATTAGCATCTTTAGCTCACTGTCTGAAGGACAGCTCACCCGTCAGGCGTTAGTCTGTGTGTCTGCAATTCATAAGAATTGCTACTCCTCCTAGAGTATTGGTCAGATTTTAGTGAAACTTGCAGACAATGATCACCTAATGGATCTTCATCGAAACTGTGCTCAGTGACAACGTTCACATTCGTTATTTTATGGGCAATAACCTGTGAATTGAGCTACACTGATATCAGATTTATAAAAGCAACAAATGGTCATATTTTTTCCACATTCCTTCTAGCAACATTATATTATACATTAAAAAAAACTTTCTGCCCAAAATGCTGACTTTTATTAATTGAATTCCATGTAAATTTTTAATGTCATTTTGTTTGATACGTAGAAGTGGCCAAAGGAAATTTACTTTATCGATATACATTCAGTTTATAACGAGCACATCTTCCTTAAAGATCAAAGATTTAAATAAATTAAGCTTTGCTTTTAAATATTTCAGTTTCATTTTACTTTTATTTTTTAACATTTTTTTTGAGAGTAAAAAATTATTCCTTAAGTGTACCTACGTACCGCTTTGCTGTCTGTGACCTGGTAACATAGGAAGGTTGCTAAAGTCTATTGAAAGAAACACAAGCATGTGGACCATCGTATTTGGAGGAGAAAACAATGGTTAGAGGTCAAATACCTGGCCACAGATTTGACTGTAAACATCCATTATAGCTAGCTATACTTGGTTTGACTTTCATCGATTGCAGCTGTGGCACCTGTGTGCAGGTAGACTGTATGATTGATGTAGCTAATGTGATGTCACACATTGGTTTGAAGACAACTGTTTTGAAGCCTTCAATAACACACTTTTTTCCTGTCTGTGTCTTTTCTTAATGAAACTTTGATAACCTGCTTTATCATCAGTTTTACTCTAAGTAGGATCATAATTCACTGAAGTGGAAGCCGTGTAGTATCAAAGAAAACTAGCACAAGTTGACATGATGAAGTTCATGAGGTCATCTGTCAAAGGAGAAGTAGCGTAATTTGCTCTTTGTTACAGTCTCAGTGGCAGCCGGTGAAGTCGTCCCTGCTCATAATTAGGCTACGTCCACACTAATGCATTTTCTCTCCGTTTTGGCCTCCCGTACACACGGAGACGGCGTATTCCCCGAAGGAAAACGCAGCGTTTTCAAAATGCTCTCGAAAACACATACATTTGAAGACGGTGCTTTTGCGTCGCAGTGTGGACTTTCGAAATCGATGATGCATGTTAGTCATATGATGCAGTCATGTGACCAATTAAAAATAGCGGAGGGCATTATACAGCCGTTGTTTTGTTTGCGTTCAGTTTTGACAGCCCTATTAAAGATTAATATCAGTCTGTACATGCTTCAGATAGCTTTTCTTCAAATTCTTTAATTCCCACTCGCTTTTGCGACTTTGTGCTTTTGTGTTACTCGCAGCAGCAACTCCACCTCATTGTTAGTCCATTTAAAAAACTCGGTGCTTTTCCCCGACATTTTGCCGCGACGTTTCAAAGAGCTGGAAAGTAAACAAACGGCAGACAGAAATGAGGCAGGCCGAATCTTCTTGCATTTCACGCATGCGCAGTACTGGAACGTAAGCGTTTTCGACCGTTTCAATGTGGACGCACAACTCTGTGAAAATGACTGAAAACGCTAGTGTGGACGCAGTGCGTTTTTTTTTTAGAGGAAAACGCCGTTTTCAAATCTATCCGGGCTAGTGTAGACATAGCCTTTGGAAGGCATTACTTTTCACAACTGGCGCTTATGTGTTCGCATTGTTTTTCTGTGCAGTGAAAGACCTAGCGTCGACCTGACGTGTAGCTACATTTCTCGGGAGGTGCACGTCAGGTTGCGGTGTAGGGTTAAAATCGGGTTCTGTTTAGCAGAAGTATAGTTCATGTGTAACTTTCTGGCATATTGCCTCAATGTGAGACATTAGTTTCAGTAAATCAGTTTAGATGAAAGAAAAATGAAAGAACTGATCCTGGGTCAGCTGGTTGAGTCACCTCCATCTACTACAAGTGCTTACCATCCCGATGAGAACCTGTTTCTCATGCTCTAATCACCCTTTGCTGCAATAGTGCCCTAAATTGTCACTTTGTTTTGAGTCACAGAGGGCCATTCAATTGCATTAACCAGGATGAGCATTCACTGTCTCGCTTTCACACGCACACTTGTGCACACTCTGTACATAATTATATTGGGACAGCTTTCAGTAAGGTCTCAAACTGCCCAGAACCCCCCTAAAAGATCATGTTGCATTAGAGGGTCAGAGGAAGGACAGGGTGTGTTTGTACGTCTACCAGTCGGAGTCAATCCAATTGGTGTCTGGTAAGCATATCGACTTTATAACACACCACGCAAGCACACACTCACTCACACACTCTCACTCTTGCCTTCATATAATTCATCGAAGTTGTTCTCCACAGAGAAGTCATGGCTTATAGACTGCAGTGACAATTACAACATAATCAATATAGCCGAGATGATGGGTGGGGCGGAGCTAATTGCTGTAGCGATAACTGTTAGTTGTCGCTTGAAAATATGACTGATCTGTTATAGAAGGGGATACAGTAACCAGTATTGGATGTTTAGAGCTGATCCAGCTTTTTTAAGGGATTTAAGAATTGTATCTAAAATGATATACTGCAGGCCTTCTGATATATCCACACATTTCTATCACATTTGCAATTTTCTTGTTGAGTCAAATCCACTGAGAAAAGACTTGACCATGTGATTTCCTTTCACGAAAATTTTTTAAAAAAAAATAAATCCAGTTATTCAGAGTTCATATGCTGGTGGGTATTGAATTATTTGCTGACAATGAAGTTAGACAGAGGTAGGATCTCTTCCCAGGCACAGTTTTCTCTTTCTTTGTTAGATTTTGTAAAATAATTAACCCTGCTCACAGTGCAGGTACACACTGAGGGGAATCTAAAGGCATGGGAATTGACTTCATAAATAATGCATTTTGAAGAGGAGAAAATCATTCAAGGACATGCCTGTACACTATATTACATGGTGTTATGAGCAGTATTAAGCAGGAGTACAGTGTGAGAAGCAGTGCATTAAAGAAAACTACTATGGATTGCGGATTGGCCCTGAATTTCAATGACTGAGAGATCTATGAACCCACTTTCTTTTTAAGACTTGGGCCTGGTTTATGGAGCAAACTGAGGCACGTGTGTGTGTGTGTGTGTGTGTGTGTGTGTGTGTGTGTGTGTGTGTGTGTGGAGGAGAGAAACAGTGAGAGGGAGATAGAGATGGAGACAATAGCCACAGTGGGTGCCAGGCTGATGGTTTAACACATGGCTCTGCTTCAGCTGCCACTGTACATCAGCCTGTACAAATTCCTAATCTCGACAGAAGGGAGCAGTTTTGATGCATTTAAACCTCCACGCTTACAGGAAAGCTGCCTCCACAGTGTATACAGCACTCCTCTGATCTGTATCTGCTCTTCCCAGAGAGGCTCTGCTTTAGATTTGTTCGCAGTAACTACTACACCTTAGGGTATAAATGTTTCATATAGCTTCAGACGAGGGAGCGCAAACTCAGTTTGTACATTTTAAGTTTTTACAAGTGTTTGAGCTCTGATTCTTTCTTTTTCTGACAAGCGTTGCTGTTCTTTTTTCTCAGTTTTTGAAATGCAAAGACTTTGGGGATGTGAAAGTTTAAGTTTAAATATTTAATTTAGCAGTGTTATGATTAAAACCTAATATTTGGCCATTTTAAAATCCGATAATCTGATATGTATCGTCCGATTATTAT
>NW_005187724.1:382492-434918 GCF_000239375.1 Pundamilia nyererei
TCTGTGCTAAACTGGGTGTCAACCCAGTTTAGCACAGAGAATGGTATTTTTGTACATGTGAATGTGCAGGAATTCAAAGTATTACAAAGCAGTAAACTATTGGAGATTGTTTGCTCCATCTGACACAAATCCTGCAGGGAGGGAGTTGTTTCCAGGAAGTAACAAAGGCTTAGAGACGCACAAAACACACTCTCTGTATCTGTATCCTTCTCCCTCATAAACATACATAGTCCTGCTTAGATTATTAAAACACTGCACTGCATCCCGTCCTGGGACAAACTTCAGTCTAAATACAAGTGCCCTGGTTTATGTCCGCTGCATCACACTCCTTTATACTTTAATCACACACACACACACCACCTGTCACTTTCAGGGAGTATGAGACACAGAGAGACATACTTGGGGATAATAGTAATGGTAGTATGTGTCAGTGTCTCTATGTGGGTCACTCAGTGTCAGTGTGTGAAGTCTGCAGGGACCACAAACTGGGTCAGTTTTTACTGCGTGTGTGCGCATCGTGTCAGCATAATGTGCCTGCACCCGATGTGTTTGCTGATTTATGCAAACATTACCTATTAGGGTAATGTTTTCATTGTTTTGGTTTGGAGCAGAAAAGCTGGCTGCCGACCCAACACCACCATATTACAATTTCTTAGCAGAGAAATTCCTTTTCAAAGGTAAATACGTAGGACTTCAGCTGTGGGATAGTATCTGCGCTTATTACACTTTATACTCTTTAACACTGAAGGGAATCGTGAAGGCAGGAAAACATTCTAAGCTCATAAACTTGAGAATGCTTGCATATTGCACAAACACTATGCTAATTATGCTGCAGTCACACTTGGGAAAACTAAATTATTACGAAAGTGTGCAATGCACTTGCGATATCTTTGCCATTGATGTGGTTGCTCTGCAGATGGTGATCGTGTCTGCAAGCACTCACAGTCAGTTAGCATTTTCAGAGTCACTTTGGTGGATCAAGACGGTCATAAAACAGCGATAAGATGGAGTTCAGATGGAGCATGGTCATCTTCTTGGGGAACCAGTCTGTCGCTCCAACTACTTGTGAATCTGTCCCAAAATTTTTTACTGCAATATCCAGAAAACTGGTGCGAGTTTTCCTAATTGCAAGGAGGTTGCTGTCCTATTTTTACTCTAGTGTGACTGAGCCAATAGGATAACATGCATGAGCTGAACTTTGTAGGGACACATCTGTGTTTAGACTAAAAAAGCTTAGGTAATATTCATGTTTTGTTGGTCGTGCTTAAAAAAAAGCAAGTTTAAAGAGTTATCAAAAATCCAACCATTATGCAGATCATGCAATGCAATTGCAATTACAATGTGATTACTGAGTTTAGGACCAGTAATGTATGTGTTGTAATTTGTTAACCCACTGTGGAGGTTATAACCCACCCATCTTTTCAGAGTATAATACACTCTCGCTCCTGCATGCTGCTGTGGTAATAGAGACCTTTGATACTTTCCCATTCCACTATGACTTTAAAGTTGTGAGTCATACTCGCAGCTTTAGCGAAACACCTCAGCGTCTTATTTGCACAGCCAAAGAGACAAAGCCGGACTTTAGTAGAGTGGGTACAGTGTGTCCAGATAAAGTGGTCAGCACTGTGATGACTAAGCCAAGGCAATACTCTGTTACTGCACTCACAAAGATAAACACGCTTAAACACACACACGCACACACACTGGAGACTTGCTCCACCTCTCTATGTCCATTCCTAGTTTCTTTGGAGCTCCACACACATATGGCTTTCCGTAATACGAGGTGGCAGTGAGTCATTGTGTGTGTGTGTGTGGTAACATCACCGCTCTCACCCCTACTCCCCTTCTTGTTTGAGCTGTGTTTTTCTTGAGCATCTGGTTGAAGAGATGTGTGAGGGAGGAGTATGTCCCATTTTGCCAAAATCTCTGGGCCGATGTTGAACACGGAACATCTGGATCAGGGAGGGACGTTACGTACGTACGTGTGTGTGTGTGTGTGTGTGTGTGAAAGAGAGGCATTGTGCCAAAGAAATCAATCAGAGTCACATCTGGCAGGCACAAAACGCAGCTGGACGCACAAGCCGTCTTAACACAGATCATGTGTTGTTAATACAGAGGTGAGACAAATACAAGACATTTGTAATATACATATATTCGGGAATGTGCTGTTATTACTGATAATTATAGTAAATCCCACGCACGCATGCTGTTAATAACCACCAACCATCTCACAGTTAAAATACCAACTTAAGCCGGAGCAAGATGTAAAAATTCTTTTCACCACATTTATTAGTCTGTACGCGTAGGCTAGCTCTTCACACTGAAGTCAGCCCTGTGAATCCTATTTCCTCACATTCGCATCGGCAGAGCTGCAGACGTTTAGCTTCGGGCTCGTTTTTGCGCCTGTCTCCGCATCTTTTTTGATCAAGAGGAGATCTGCAGTGTAAGTAACAGTTAAGAAGAAGGAATAGGGAGGACCAGAGTAGGAGGTCGGCTCGGGTGAAAGAAATTTCCACGACATAACATCATATGACCGTAAGTTGTCCTGCTTGCCATCTCCCCAACAATACATTCCAGATGGCTGCAAACTCAAACACTAAACTGGGAACAACTATGTGCTTTTTTGGCACCGGGCCCCTTGTTTGTGTAGGCTACACTGAAGTGCTTACGAGTTTTGCGTGGGTTCATAAAGGGAGTGGGATTTAATTTGTGCCATTGATTTATAGATTTATTTTGATGCTCGCCAACCCACCCCCTCTGTCTGGCTCTCATCTTTTTTCCCCCCCTCACTGCAGATGGTTCTAGTTTTGCAGGGCTAGGTCACAGCTATGCAACGACTTCACCATTTCAATGTTTGGCAGTTTCACGGTCCTAATGTGTCTCTCTATCATTAAGTGTTTACTACCAGATAGTTTTGTTCATTTCACGCCACGGTGCACATCATGAGAAAGCCCATCAACCTGCGTTCACCTGTATTTTCATTGTAGCCTGGATGAGTTCATTTAGTGCTTTGACTTAGATGAGAAAACTGATACCAATGAATATTATCTTTCCAATAAATAATTACAGCAAGCAGCAGGTTAGTGAACGCTAAAGTTACACTAGAGAAAACAATAGAGGGAGACCAAGGCGCAGCTAAAATTATTGCAGCTGTGTGGACTGAACTTCTCTTGAATCCAGAATAAGAAACATCCACTCATTATATGTGATGCTGCTGTATAAAATATGTGAAACCGTCAATGAAAACTTCATGTAGAAATTCAAAATGGAGAACTTCCTTCAGGGTCCAGGGCGTGGATCCAAGAGGAATTTTTTTTGTGTCTTATGACACGTGTGTACCAAATTTTATATATGTGTTAAATTCGTATAGGGTTTGGAATTTTAAGGGACCAATAAAATAAGTCAATTCACTCGCGACCTAACAGTTTTCAATCATGTTTAGGTTCTCAAATATGCAGTTCATTTTTATATTTAATATAACTGAGCAGATACCCTACTTACCATTGGATAAGCAGTTGGGTTTTTTAAAAATGTATTTACTAATGCATTTTTAAAAAATCTGCATTATTACTGGATGTTGCTCTCTCTGACTTTCGGCCCTCATGCTTGTAGTGTACTGACCTGTGAATCTGTTAAGCTACTCTACTCCCACACAATTCCCTTTTTATTAAGACTAGACGATGGATGATGAACAGGATCATTTAGTGTATTATAACTCCAATTCTCTCACCTCAGTACTTCATTCCTCTCTTTTCCCAGTAGTTTTATCTCATATTTTCAAAAAACTTGTCCCAGTATCCTTGGTTCATTTCTGCGTCTCTCCCATGTGGTTTGCCATCGGATGCCAGTGCCATTCGCTCACTACTCCTCCCCCGCTGTCCTAGACCATATGAGGGTGTCCTGTATTCCTTACCCAGTATTTCCTTTACTGGGTCTGTTAATTTACAGGGTCCTTTTACTCATGCCAGACATGAGTTAAGCCACCCCAGCCCCCTTCTACCTCTGCTGTGAGGCGTTATGTAAAGCTCTGTAACCCCTTCGCTCACGCCCGTTCACACCTGCTGCAGCAGTGCTGGGGGCGTGCCAGCCAGGTGCCAGTCAGCTGGCACTTTTCCCACATATGAGCGGCACAAACCTCGACATGTGCGGCGAGCTGCAGATGGGCTTGTGGGTATGTTTTGTCTGTGTATGTGTGTATGAGTATCTACTCTTGGCAGATGGCACATGCCTCACATGCCAGACATGAGTAAAGCCACTTGAGCTGTTGCATTTGAATACTCTGCATTACACAGGGAGTGTGTGTGGTGCACAAGAAGGGCGAATTGCAAACACACTTCCGGTACACCAGTCTTTGGCAGCATTACCATCAGGGTGGCAGCAATTATGAGAAGTGACGTGTCCGACTATATATTGAGTATAAATTTGGCCCCGTGGTGGTAGAGCTGAGAGAAGCGTTCTGCCCTTCAGTGTTGAGATTACCACTTTACATATGGACATCGTATGTCTTCAGTGTAAGATTAATGTGCTCTCTTACCCTGTAAAAGCTGGAATGCCGATTTATGGATCATCCAGATGGTAAGCGAATAAAACAAGCTCGATCTTTACTCTTATTAATCCAAGATATATGGAAGAATACGACATGAGATAAGCATTTCTAATATATTGTTATCTTATAGTAATAATTTGATGCAAGCCTTTTTTTCTAGCACTCTTCCTGGTTTGATATTGCAGATTTACAAACTGGGCCTTGCTCGTGTATCTCTAAGCAGATCCCTTATACTGTGTAGAGAAAAGAGACCAGTTGTGTTCAGAGGACAAGAAAAACAGAATAGACTGACTGCTTAGTCCAATTTGAAACTTTTGACTTGGACAACAAGGAAGCTGATGATGCAGTTAATTTAGTCAATAAAGACAAAGGACTCAAATGAGGAAAGAGGTGTTTTTATTGTACTTCAGATGTCCTGTTGAAGCTGGGATGTGAGTGTGGAGGAATGAAAACAGTAATTATTTTTTTAAAGCAGGTCATGTTTTGATGGCATCATGTTTCATTATGCTGGGAAATTAGCACGCGCTAAACAGGCCAGCGGGCTGAATGGTCTAATTAGGGAGCGGAGGGAGGATTGTTCACAGGAGGAGTGGAGAGCACACATGTGTGCTGATTAGCATGCGCTCAGCATTCTTGGTGTTTCTTCGAGAGATGAAAGCGTGCCCGGTGCTTTTGTGTTCATTAATGTTCTACCTGTGCGATTTGTACAGCCTGCGTCTGAATGGAGAACCAATGGAGCATTGTGATGGGAAGTGTTTGTGGCACTGATGTACTGACTGCCTTGTTAGAGATGATTATAGCTTAATGAGCTCCAGCCAATCAACGAAATCATTCCCACTTCTCTCATAATACCATATGAAATACAGGACTCTGGTTTCTCTCAAGTGGCATTTCATTCAATTATAGTTTGGCACTTTTGCATTTAAATATTTTTTTAATGTGCCTGACTATTTAATTGCTATTAAATGAATGTAATTAAAAAAATATATTGTTCTGTGCTTGTGGTAATGACACTCAGGTGGTTGTCATTTTTCCTTCGTTGAGTACAGAGATACTCTATGGCCTTCCAGTTTTCCGCAACTAAACTTGCATCCCTTTCTGTGTCTGCAGTACCAGGGAGCACGTGACCCCGGAGATGAACAAGCTTCGTCAGAGCCTGAGGAGGAAGAAGCCCACCTATGTGCCAGAGGCCAGCAGACCGCATCAATGGCAGGCTGACGAGGAGGCTGTACGCAAGGGCAAATGCAACTTTGCTGTTCGGGTAAGTATCTACAGTCGATAATCAGTTAATCTAAGCCTGATTAATTTATTTTCTTCTTTCTTTCTTTCTTTTAAGCTCCTAGGACCTGGCGTCCACATATGTGGACATCACATTTTTGGTTGTCTAGAACAAAGTACAAAATCTTGCTCTACAAGGGCCTGATATCCACATACGAGGCCATTATACTGCCTCTGTTTCATCAAAATTTAAAACAAATATCCTCATATGTGGCTCGCATTTTTTTTAGAAACAAAAATTAGGTTAAAAAAAATCTGGTGGTTCTTTGTTTTTACATTCATCAGATCCCAATATGCCCAAATATCAAAGAGAAATTTAAAATGCATACCATGAAAGAGTTTGGGTCTTAGGAGGTTAATGTTAAGTATGAAAAAGCAAGTGAGTTAAGACTATGAGATAATATTTAGGCAAGATCTTATGTGCTAGCAGTGATGCTGGCTAGTGGAGCTGCTCAGAGCGAGCCTCAACTAAAAAAAAGCCTTATCACAAAAACACAAAATGAGATCACATTTTTACACAAACTGATTGCTGAACTAGACAAGATGGCACCGAATATGCCAGTAATATCAGCCATGTCCTAAATACTTTCAGCACAATCGAAAGCTATATTTACTCTCTATAGATATCAGAGGGCGGGAAATTACCTAAAGAAAACAAAACCTTTTTTTAAAGTCAAGATGCAAACATGTTTATCTCTGTTATAATGTTGGGCTTTTAAGTGGCTATTTAATGAATTGCCTTTGCTTTGTTTTTAAGCCCCGGAGACTGGCCCTTATTAATAAGTAAAGTCAGTGCTGTATAAATACATTCAGCAATAAAGGGTGCACAAGATTCTCACGTAATTATCACTTTATCTTAGCAGTGCGGTCTGTTAGTGTTAATGCAAGGCTAAGCTAGTTGTTTGCTGCCACCAGCTTTCTTGAAGTCTGGATATTATCTGAATTACAAAAATAAATAAATGTATATATATATGACAGACATATATGACAGAAAAAAAGTGCTGTCAGTGTTAATCTTGTTAAAATGATGTTAACGCCATAACCGCATTAACGCGGCAAATCTCTGTTAGCGAGTTAACGCGGATTGTGCCTGGGCTGGACAGCGCTAATGCGTTGACGCCGTCCAGCCCCACGCACGAGATTAATGCTGACAGCACTAATAACAATAGCATAAATCCTATTATTTCTATTTTGTTCATATTATTACAGTACCTAAAGAAAGCAAATATACTTTTTAATGTAATGCCTATGGTTAGGCTGTGTGATACAATTCAGGATACTTTGGCTCTGACCTTTGATCTTTATAAGAACCATCAGTAGTAAAGCACTGATCCATATTCTACCTCAGTAGCTGAATGCCTCCCATGCCATAAATGCAAAAAAAGGGCCGTCATTAATGGGCCAATTTACTGATAACAAGCTCCGTTCTGAGCATGTACTGTATGGCCATCCTTGAGAGCTAAAGTGATTTGTAGAAGGGCTGGAGAGAGAATGAGGGAGGGAGATGGAAGCCAGAGAAAGAGGAGTGACGATGAGGTAAGGTTATAGATTACAGAGAGCACAGGAAATGACAAGGTGAGGGATGAGGGCGCACAGAGGGTAAGGAGAGACATTTTCAGATTTGAAATGAGAGATAGATAGGACCAGATAAGATAAGTGAAAGGAAAGAAAGACCGCAGACTGAATGGACCAGGAGAGAAATACAAAGCAAAAAGATAAAGGCAACAAAGAAAGCTGAGAGTATAAGAAAAGGCATCGTGTGGGGCTGAGGCTAATGGAAAACGGTTCTGATGGCAATGGTCCAAAGAGCTAGCGATGAGATGGGCACTGAAGTGGAGCTCAGAGCTTTAGCAAGAGATGTAAGCATAAAAGCCTCTGTCTCTTTATATGTTGTTTTTACCTCCATGCTCGCTCAGCCATCTTTTTTTTTCAGTGCTTTCTCAGTGTTTTTTAAATTCTAAATGAGTCACGAACTATTAATGCCTTTTCAAAAGCATTTGAACTGTAGCTACCAAAAGAAAACGTGTCAGCTCAGCTCACTGCTGAAAGAAACGTTGTTTTTGCAAACTAAAGACTGTGGGATAAAATGGCCCATTGGAAGATTTGCCTGGTGCCTCTCATACTTTACGTTATAGAGCATATGAAGCTCTAGATAACCTTACTTATGTTTTGACTTCAATTTGTGTGTAATGGTCATCATTATTTTTATTTTTTCTCTAACAACACGTCTTATTTTAGTAATATATCCAGTTAGCAAGCTAGCAAAGTAAAATAACAGCTGCCAACTGTGATGGTGTGGCAGACCAAACTATGTTAGCTCAGCCATTGTGACATTAACAATATTAGCCTGTTTGACATTTTAAAAAGAGGGCAGACACCCCCTCTTTCACAGGTAACATTGACACTAATATAATTCCAGTTGTTTACTATCACAAAATAGTCAGAGTATTTGTTAAGACAAGTCACAAAATCTAGCTCAGCTCATAATAAATGGTACATGGGCTGGTTCCTATATTGCACTTTTCTACTCTACTGGAGCACTCAAAGTGCTTTATACAACATGTCTAATTCACCCACTTTATTTAATATATAAGTGCTTTATATTTAACAATCACACATTCATACTCTAGTGAATGCATCTGAGAGTAATTTTGAGGTTCAGCATTTTGCCCAAGGATACTTGGGGGGTTGGCGTAATAAGCAAATGCTTCAGCCAATACTTTTTGATTAGCCTTGTCTCATGCTTTCTTGCTTTGTGGTAGATCTTTGTTCTGTATTCATTGAGATATTTGAATGCTAATCAATAAAATCAAATCAAATCAATACTTTGACATGCAGACAGGGACCAAACCACCAACGTTCCAGTTAGTGGATGACCTGCTCTAATTCCTGATACCTGCCTAAACCATAGTCCTAATAACAATTGCTGATTTCAAGCCAGCCCACATCAGCTGATGCTTCAATTTATTGTTTGCTTTTGTCTTTTGGAAAGTCTCATAGAAGGCACTTCTTATAAGCTACTTTACATACATACCCTTGCTGCTTTCTCTGCAAGCCACTTTGCAACCTGCCTTCTTGGCATATTTTCTTTCAGTTCGTTCTTCTCCTACCTTTTAAATAACTTAAATAGCTGCCAAAAACAACAAAAACTTAGTAGATGAAAATCAGTGCTATATATTTAAATGTAATGCAGAGTTGCCTACGTAACATCACAGTTGCTAATTATCCTTTTATGGACAAAGGTGAGTTGAAATTCAATGAGAATGAAGCAAAATAGTGATGGGGTGTGAGAGATGTTAAATAATCGATCCCACAAAACTTAATTTAAAACTTAATTTATCTCTGTGAAGTTCCTTTATTCAGCTCTCCCCAACCTGAGCTGTAACTAAGAACAAAAACCTTGGAAGTCCATCCTCCAACATCAGGAGTGGATATTAAAGTAAGCTCACAATCCGAGTATTAACTTTGTTTTAATATACAAATTGCACATTTGCAAATTTTTAATTTTTAATTTTTTTGTCTCAAGGGGACCTATATATTTCACTGGCTACGTGTTAGATATCGAATTGATTTTAAACTTGTAATTACTTTAGAAGCCATACGCTATCACATCACTCCTACCTACATTATAGATTTATTCTCGGCTTATGAGCCCAGCTGCTGCCTGTGTTTCTCAGATCAGACCTTCCTGATTGTTTCCAACTGTTTTTTTGCGTTCACACTATTCACTCCAGCTGAATGAGTTTCATTTGCAAGAAGTTTAAATGAAGAGCCCTGGTGTATCAAACGTTAAAAGGAAAAACCTAAAACCACCTGTTTTTGTTTCGTCTGCAGTACCTGGGGTTGGTGGAGGTGGACGAGTCGAGAGGGATGCACGTATGCGAGGAGGCAGTGAAGAAGCTAAAAGTTGTGAGTAACCCACACACACTTCTAACACACACTTTTTGCTGCATTACTAAAAGTACATTTTGTTGCAGGAAGCCAGTTACAAATATGCACCCAGAGGACTTCAGAAACTTTGCAGGAACTCATTACAGACTCGGTGGCGCAAAGCCAGTGTGCCAGTGTATTGACTGAAGTAATGCACAAATGCACGCACATTCAATACTTGTTCTTCTTGTTGTTTTCTACTTTTTTACCCCGTTAATTGGTCTCTCTGGTGGGTCCTATTCCATATGTATCTGATGTCACCATAGAAAAGCAAGCAGAAAATGAAACTGGGGCGTACGCATGCTCGTGTAAACACATAGTTTGCCCCCCCCCCGGGAAGCTGGATTCGGACAGGGAGCGTGTGAACAGAGTGACTCAGACTGGCCGGTGTCAGACAGCCACACACACACAGACACACACTTGAGGTTGTAGAAAGGACAGGCGTGTACAACACAGTTTTCATGTTATTTCTCTGCTACTGCTTTTCTTGACAAACTAATATCAAACTGCACTTTTCTTTAAAATCTAGAGTACCACATTTTCAGCTTGGAATCTGCATTTTCTATCTTATCCCTAGGGAGGCATGTAACTGTATAACTTTATATAACAATTTACAGAAAATCCCTAAAACTCTTCAATTTGTTTTGCTCCATTCTCTATCAACACCAGCATCTTTCTCTCTGCATTTGCTCAAGTTAAAATATTTCTCCCAGAGTTCCACTCTGGCTCCACCTCATCATTTAGCCTCTTCTTCCCTCCATCATTTGTCAGATTCTTCACCTTCATTCTTGCTCCCTCGTTCTTTTTGTCAGTGGGATTATGCAAAAATGGGGCTCCTTATCGCGTCGCTGTGGGTTTCAAAGCCATTTCCTGCAGTGCTCTAACTCTGTTTCCCTTACTCGCACACACAAACTCCGATGCGGATTCGTGTGCATGTGCACGCTCACAGATTCACACAGATTCACACAGATTCACACACGAAGCCCTTGCTTTTTCAGTCTGTTTATTTTTAGCATGGCCCATGTTGAGCGTGTTATTAGCGCTGCCTGGTGCCCACCTCTGGCAAAATGATTCGTAGTGCCAGCTGGCACAGTTTTTAGCTGCTCCCGCCTCTCTTTTCTTAACCCTCCACTACCTCATTTATCCCAGGGATGTCGTCATTTTACACAACAGCAGGCAGGAATAAAGGTGGCGTTACAGTCTCGCTCATAAGCTTCAAGTACAATTTAATACTGCTACTTGTCTATAAAGGTTTAAATGATTCAGTGCCCCATGTTCTTTGTCTTTCCAGAGCGGGAAAAAGACAGTAAAAGCAGTATTGTGGGTTTCGGCTGATGGACTCAGGGTGGTAGATGACAAAACTAAGGTAAGAAACGCTTATCTATCATGTGTCTCCTTGTTTTGTCCTTCTTTCTATCTCTCTTTTTATCTATGTTATCACTCACCTGACAGCAAGGGCACGGTGCACAGTCGTGCCTTCCTGTTGTCATGTCTACAGTCTTGTCCACACTAGTATTTTATCTGAGTCTTCAGTCTCAGCCTCTCAAGACAGGCAGAGACACAAATAACAGAGTTAGCCGGTCAAAAAGAAGATATAAAGCCCACTAATGCGCTTATTTCCCTCTAATACTTCAATTTGAAACATTTTTTCTTCTTTTTGTTGCTCTCATATGCCATCCTCAGACCACCAACAAAACTCTCATTCTGTCCTAGTTTGGTGACCCTAACAGAGGGGTCCACTGTGTATCCACTGCGTTGCTCCCAGGCTTTTGAGACTCTGTGTGTGTGTGTGTGTGTGTGTGTGTGTGTGTGTGTGTGTGTGTGTGTGTGTGTGTGTGTGTGTGTGTGTTTGGTATTTCAGAGCTGGCATATGTGACTCATGATTGCTTGCTAAAGGTGCTTAGTGGGGGAGGGAAACTCAAGTAAACACAGACGCACACATGCACTTGAGGAGTGTCTGGCGGCCAGGGAGGCCTCCTACAGTGAGTGCAGCTCGCTGTGGTTCTATTGAAAGCAGAGCACAATAAAGAGCAGCAGAGACAGTGCAGAGAGTAAGCCTGATAGAGCAGCCTCTTTCTTGCTTTACTTTTTTTTTTTTTTATGTGTTTAGAGGCCACACACGACCACACCTCTTCCAGTCTCTCAGTCCCACTCCTCGCCTTCTAACCTTCCTCCTTCCTATTGTCTATCTGTTCTATTGTTGTCTTTCTGTTCTTCAATTCAATCCATTTCATGTCAACTTTATTTACATAGCACCAAATTACAACAACAGTCACCTCAAAGTGATTTATATTGTAAGGTAAACACCCTACGATAATAGAGAGATATAGGGAGACAGGATGAAAGCTACAGCCAGAGTTTAATAATAACTGCAGAGTGTTGTGTAATGATTAAATGCAGAGTGGTGTGTAAACATATAGAAAGTGAAGAAAGACACTCATTGCATCATGGGAAACCTCCAACAACCTATCTTTATTGCACCATAACTAAGGGAGGATTCAGGGTCACCTGATCCAGCCCTAACTATAAGCTTTATTAAAAAGGAAAGTTTTAAGCCTAATCTTTTAAAAGTAGAAAAGGTTTCCGTCTCACAAATCCAAACTTGAACCTCTTCATCGCAGTATTTTTAGCCGGAACAAATATGATATAACACAGCAGAAAAACCCTGGATGCTACCATCAGTAAATATTATCCTGTTTGCTGATAACCTCATAGTGGCTCTTTAACCTCCTAAGACCCGAACTCTTCCACGGCATGCATTTTTAATTTCTCTTTGACATTTGGGCTGATTGGGACCTGATGAATGTAAAAACAAAGAATTAGCAGATTTTTTTTTTTTTTACCTAATTTTTGTTTCTAAGAAAAATGAGAGCCACATATGAGGATATTCATCCTCATATCCACATATGAGGATATTCATTTAAAATTTCGATAGAAGAGTAGCAGTATAATGTCCTCGTAAGTGGATATCAGGCCTTTGTAGAGCAAAATCGAGTATTTTGGTCTAAATAACCCAAAATGTGATGTCCACATATGTGGACGCCAGGTCCTAGGAGGTTAAAGTAATAAAAAACTAATAGAAAAACTAAAATAAACCTATGTATTTGTGAACCATAATCACCATATTTGTTTAAAGATTTACATTGCTGTAACTTTTGGAACTGTAGCAACTGAATAGCTTAAACTGAGAGAAGCCAGAAGTGAGGTTTTGGTTTTTTATAAGATTTAATTGCTATAAGTCAGCGTGTTAGCCAGCTTTAACCTTGAAGCTAAAAAACACCAATATCAGCAAAAGAGAAGAAAACGTTAGTTTTGGTGGAGTCATAATAGGTTGTTTTCTTTTGGCTTGCACTTTTGTTTCTCTTCTACCACATTACCTAAACAACAGGTTAATTTAAAATATACCTCACCTTCACTGAAGCTGTAAGGCTGAATACAAATTTAAAGCCCCTAGCTTTTGACTTGTAAGACCTAATTTTGCTTTTATAACATGTGCGTCTCACCCATGCTTAGTGTGTTCACACAGTGATATAACACATTCATTTCAAAGGGCATGTGATGGAATAGAAATGCGGAAAGAAAAAGCAGGCTCACTCGTCATTTATTAATAAACTCCTGCAAAAGCAAGTTCAGTATGTTTTATATTCAATAATTCATAAAATGGGTTTACCCTTACGTAGGAACATTAGGAATTCTAATTGTGCATATTAAGGTTGTCATTCAGCGCTCTACACAGGGTTTTAGCATCCTTTAGCTCAGTGTTTTTATTTTTCAGCCGGTAAAAATACTAAATTGATGGCGTCTTTTTGCTTTTATAGCAAGAAAAAGCTCTAATATTTTTAGCAAGCTGTACACGCCTTGGCCAACAACAAACAGTGTGCAGACACAGTTAACACACTGAAGCCTGTAAGAGTCAGATATTCCAGTCAGAAGATACTAGAGCCCCAAAAGAGAGAGAAAGGAGAATACTGAACTAACTGTGAGATGACCGAAACGTAATTGTCTGCAACATCTTCACAGGTTAATTATGTGTAAACTATTGATGATAATCATTAAAATAATTTAATACAAGTTTAACTTAATAACTTTTTGTTAGACAATCAGCTTTTATCACTTTCTTCCTGTTTTATTTCATTGCCTGTTCGTCATCCTTGCCATCAGCTAACCTCTGTGAATCAGCTAGTATGCTCTTATTAACAGCCCCACGAGCCTTTATCAGAACCTTTCCCACAGTCTATCAGTATACAGTGGGCTTGTGCATATGTGCGACGTGCATGACCTTCATGATAAATCACCAGCAGAAAGAAAGAGTCAAGTCTTATTCCATTCAGCAGAGTGACTCCTCCGCATAGATGACACAGCCAGAGTCACTGCCGAGCTTTATTCTTCCTTTCACTGATAGAAGGCCGTGGTCTGAGTTACCCACCCCCGCTCACCTCATTACAAATATTCCTCAAAAGAGCACAGAGAATTATAAATCCCTAGAAAACACATCAGTACATAAATACAGTATTATGTGTGCGTATTAACACAGAGGAAGTCATTATACCAGTGATGAAGAAACAGACATGTCGGTCTCTGCTCAGCCTTTCACCTCAGTACCAGCATCCCCCTCCATTCACTAATTGGCCCACACTGAATAGGCTGTTATTCTTCTACTTTTTTCTCATCACATCCCTCTTTCCTTTCTTCCCTTTTCCCATCCTCATCCTCCCTCGTCTTCTCCCCTCGTCCGCCCGTCTCTTTGTTCTCTGTGACACAGCAAGGCAGGAAGGGAGTGTGTGGATGAGTGTGTGTGAATCCTCTTTCTGCCTTTTCTTCTTGCTCACGCCTCTTGTTTTTCTTCTTCTTTCTGTTTTTGGTGAGTCAAAGAGGTAAGCTGAAGGCCCCCTTTATGTACACAGAGAAAGACAGTGGCCCCATCTTAGTCTCTTCTATAGTGACTATACATGCTGAAGCCAGCTGAATAACCCTTTTATTGAAGGAAGGGCAAGTTGTGGAAACATTGCAGAGATTAAAAGAGGCTTCGGTGTCATTAGTCTGTAGTCTCTGTCTTTGCTGTCATCAGTGGATGTGTAAATAGGTTTATGGGGGGTTGATGGGGTTAAATGAGGTTAAAAGCAGTGTGTCAAGTATTGGATCGGTCTGTGAGCTAGTGCTCCCAGTATTAAAGTGATATTTCCTGTTTTTCTTCAATTAAGCTGCAGTTAGTTTGAGACCCTTCTACCTGCTGGAACAATTCAATTGGCTTTAGTGTAATACGAGCACAGTCAAATGCAATAATCTCCTCTTACTCTGTCTAATTTCCTTTGCCTGCCTCTCTCAGGACCTCATCGTGGACCAGACCATAGAGAAGGTTTCATTCTGCGCTCCGGACCGTAACTATGACAAGGCCTTCTCCTACATCTGCAGAGATGGGACTACAAGACGATGGATGTGCCACTGCTTCATGGCTCTGAAAGACTCTGTGAGTAGACACTTCCAGATACCCTTTAGGATTTATACGGAAAAATGTCTGTGTTGCTCTAGCTTAGATATATATCAGTGCAAACAATTCTTTCATTTGTGCCACCCCCTAAAAAAAATAGATCTTGAGGTTTACTTTCAGTATTTTAAAGGGGCTTAAAAACAGGAAGAGATTAGCAGTGGCAACAAGGGACCATAATAATTCAGCAACTTGTATCAACAACAGGTAGTAACGGGCCCAGTGCAAGTTTAGTTTTTCAATATAATTTTAATCTCTGCTGTCTAAAAATGCCAGATATTTTCCACTTATGTGAAATAGTGTTTGGTAAAGTTTGGTTTAAACAAAAATAAGACTCATCTATATCATAAAGCCATTTACGCACTCTGGATTTTGTCAAGAGAATCAGGTCTGGACATACACAACTGGATAACTCCACTGCTGAATTAGGTAAAGGTGCCATCTGTATGTATATTGTATGGATATTTATTAGGAAGCATGTATCCCCCATCAGGTAATGTCTATAGATGGCTACATGAGTGCTTTGGATGTTTCCATTTTCTTATGTAGACATACAGCATTAAGTCACACAAGATACTTGGATCCCAGTTCTAAATTTAATTTATTTACGTTGTTAAAATGTCTGGAGGGGAGTTTTCGTAGCTCTTTTTTTAAATAACAAATCACCGAATAAAAATAAACAGACATTTTACTGAAAATACATCTTCAGTTGTTTTTCATATATTAACACGCATTGCAATCTGTCTGTTAGATTTGTATTGTTTATTGTCATTTATGCTTAGAAATATTTAACCATATATGCTTAGAGGTGTGTAATCGATTGTGTAGTGATAGGATGTGTGATCCTTATTAGTCTGCAAAGACTTTGTGTGCGTTCCAGAATGTTCTGGCATTCACACCAACATCCTGGGAGCATGGGAGAGGTTGTACCTTCTCTTATTGTTTTATGGTAGGATAAACAAAGCTATATCTGTTTTAGTCTAAGTGCCTTTTGTTTAGATGAACTGCTGGACTTCCAGATCAGCAGGTTTAGGGAAGTCATTTATGGGGTCACACTCTGACCCCCCACACACACACACATACTTACACAACGCACAAGCAAGGTACTCTTTGTTTGTATGTAGACGTCATATGTTAATGAACCTATGTATATTCATGTACCTCAATAAAAGAGCAGTGTTACGGGGGAGTAGATGAGAGCAACTGGGGTCGAGCGAAGGAAAGGCGTTTGTCCAGTTCTCTCCCGTGCACGAGAAACATAAAGAACTTTGCCTACTCGTGTCTTGCTTTGCTGTGTAATTAAATTATCTTGAACGTTCCAGCGAATAGGTTTAAGCTACAAACCTATCACTGTCAAAAAGGTAAACATAAACACAACCCACTCTGTGACAGGTGTCTCAAAATACAGCTGTAGCCAATTAAATGATTGTTTATGAATTTTCGCTACCTGTCGCTAAAATAGTGTCACTGGAATGACCTTGGGATAAGCCGACTGAAATTTAAAGACATCTGCGATAGAACGAGTGCTGGCATAGTATAATGTGGTTCTAAACCCCACAGTGGTTTCATCAAGTTAGACGGCGAGTTGGATTATTAATGTGGATGGAAGAGGACGCAGCACAGACCTGGGGGATTAGGAGAAGGGATTAGATAGAAGCCAGTGGAGTTATCTGCCCATTTGTGTCTCTCTCCATTTCCACCATACAATATCCATAACTGTGTGCTCATCTTAAACTGGACTCTCTGTTCTGTAATTGCCGTGGCTGTCTTTGTATAAGAAAGAAGCTAAGACAAGCAGCCAGTGTACCAGGGATGGAAAATATTAATGGCTCAGTGTAAAATGCCCTCTGAAATGATTTGCTTTCAGAGGGATAACTTACTTTGACTTTTACTGATATAAAAGTTTCTTTGCAATCCTAAAGAAACTCTATTATGCACAAATACAGAAAAAGGCATTTCAAAATATATATGATAAATCATGATGTTTTGGGACAAGGGAAAGTGTGCAAATGTGTTTTAATGCTGTTTCCCCCCCCTCTCTATTTGTTTTTGCATCAGGGGGAGAGACTGAGCCATGCAGTGGGTTGTGCCTTTGCTGCTTGCCTGGAGAGGAAGCAGCGCAGAGAGAAGGAGTGTGGTGTGACGGCTTCGTTTGATGCTAGTCGCACCTCGTTTGTGCGAGAGGGCTCCTTCCGCGCCAATTCCTCCTGCAGCCAGCAGGGCAGCAGTAGTGAGCGAGAGGACAAGCTGCAAGAGAAAAGGAAAGGTAGAAGTTTTTTGTCTTTTTTAGCTGCATAGACAACAGTAGCACCATGATATTTACATAAAAACTGTCCTGAACAGCAGTAATTATCATAATCCCTTCTTCTTCCAGACCAGCCCTCTATCATGCCGGCCCTTCCACCTGGCACCGCCTCCCCACCCGAGGGTGCGGCCTCCCCTATGGAGCGACCAGAACCAGGCGGGCCTCATGCCATCCCCCGCCGCCACGCGCCCATTGAACAGCTGGTGCGTCAAGGCTCATTCCGAGGATTTCCGGCCCTCAGTCAGAAGAATTCTCCCTTCAAGAGGCAGCTGTCACTCCGTCTCAATGATCTGCCATCCACACTACAACGCAAGACAGATTTCGAGACCAAGAACCCTGGTGAGTGGAAACGTTTTTGATGTTATACTGACAAATGTTGACATCTGCTGACCTCCTGACCCCAGTTCTGTTTTGATAGAGGCTGAAGTTCACAACATTGGAATGTGGGGTAGGGCGACAAAAACTACAGCGCTGTTCCTTCGAAGCATGAGAGGAAGCTAGTTTATATCTGTGCCCAATTCACACTTTGGTCATAATAATAAATTTGGTTTTAGTGACTGAATAATAAAGACTATGAGAAGGTAGCACGTGCTTTGATAGGTTAGTAGGTTTAGAAATGTCTAAATGTGTGTTGGATGTGTAATTTGGTAATCAAAATGATTGTTCCGCAGTCACACAAACTATATTTTTCATGCTGACATATCATTAATTTATCCTATTGTAAAGTGTCCTTGGGTGACTTGAAAGGCGCTCATAAATAAAATTTATTATTATTATTATTATTATTATTATTATTATTATTATTATTATTTAGATGACATTCAGTGATGGCCATCTGTTGCTTTGTCTCCTATTAGCTGAGCAGCATGTTAAGCACCACCTTTTTAATTGTTAGACTGACTGCACCATTACTGAAAGTGCACCAATTATAGTAACAAAGGTGTCTAATTTAGAGCTTTTGTGTGAAAGGGGAAGATCCAAAAGTACACTAACGTTTTAGGATACATAGAAAGTTAACTATTTAAGCTATTCTCTGTATGATGTGGAATAACCATGAATTCGTTTCACCATTAGTTTTCTTTAAATCAGTATTAAAGCTACTAATATACTTACTAATGGATCAGTAGCAGGATGGAGGTTTCACAGGCAGTTAAGGATACAACATTGAAAAAAATAATGGCAACAAAATAAATACGTAGTAGTGGTAATAGACAATAAACTATGTTTATAGCAGAAGGATTTATGATATTAACATGTAGATGCTAAAGACTAATATTAGGCTAACTTCATTCACACTTCATTTTTCTGGAGATGATTTAACCACACTTAATTTACACATGGCATCAAAATACCTCTCAGATACTCACAGGAAAATCAGGCGGGATGTCACTCTTCAAGAAGGAATGGTATCTTTTTTTCTTTTTTTTAAAGGTACTGCAAACCCCACATTTCCAAGTAATTATTTGTTATTCCAAAGAAGTCAAAGAACATGACTACTGCCTCTACAAACTATCTGCACACGGGGCTGTATTCCACTTGCGTCATGGTTGTTTGTTGGAGGGTTATTACATTTTCCATTTGGCTTGAGCGTGACATCACTGACCCCTGACTGTACACGTCTGAGTAATCATATTACAGAATAAATCATCCGCAGATCTTAGGTGAATTTACATTCATGTTTTCGTGGTGGAGCAGGTGTAATCCTGCTTTTTTCATTTTAATGCTTACCTTCCACTGAATACTTGACAAGGAAAAAAAGAAGCAGTTATGTGAAGTGCTGTTATTATTGCGATAAGTGACAACGCTGACAGCTGCTGCCTGTGCAACTTTGGGAGCGCTTGGCTTTTTTTTAAGGGCAATTAAACATAACTGATTTAGCCCAGACAGGTTGCATAAAAAGAAATACACAGTCCCCCCACCCCCCACCCATTCTCTGTGGTGCCACAGGATCAGAGTGCTCAGTAGCAAGGCTGATTACAGTCATTAGAAGAGATGAGAGAGTTTTTGATATGACTGGAATACTGAACCACAACAGCCACTCTCATTCACTATATAGTCCATCCTTTTATTTCCATTTCCCATTCGCCAGTGACTGTTACCGTATCCAGGGTGGTGGATATGTTGTTGTTTGAAGCTTTAAAGCTTTTTGGAGGCGTGTCATGAAGTAAAAGTGGACCAGCTAAAAGGTCCTCAATTTCCCAAAGTGTCCTCATTTCAGTGGTCTTGGAGGCACAAACTAGTCCCCACATAGACATATAGACAGGTACACACACACACACGCAGATAAAACCTAAATGGTCTCAGCCAATTCGTCTGCCTGCCTTCTCCCTTGTGACTCCCTGTACAATGTGCGTATTGATTTATGCGGTCAATCAGCTGTCCTCTTTAGCCTTCAGCTACTATTCTACCAGCCCTTGAACCTGCCACTGCACTGAGGAAAACACAGAGAATAGGCACACATGTGAAGTGCTTAAAGTACCTCTGAACTCTGAGAGGCACTGACAAGAGCAGGGGGGGAAAGGGATCACAGGGCTGGTCTTTGTGGAACAAAGGACAGAGAAATCTTTGAAGGGAGACCTTACACATGCCTCCAGCGCCCTCTGCGCCCTCCAGTATAATTCAAGGCTTGTAGCCATACAATGCAGACAGTTAAGAGAGATATACATGTATTAGAAGAATGGATTTGAATGGCACACCAGTGCGATTTGCTACACAATGGGCCCATCTGTTGTAAACATGTATTTCTCTTTACTTGAATCCCACTCCTGTATTCTTGAATCTGTCTATGTATTCATATTATGAAAGTACAATGTGAAAGAACTCTAACAGGAAGGACGAGGAAAAAACACAAGCATCATTTCTCTGAGGTTGTGAGGGAGGCTCAGGAGACTATGAGGAAGGAATTTTATCTGTTTATATCTGCAGTCAGTGGTTTAACCCATGGTTGATGTAAGAAACTTGTATTTTGTTGCTTTGTAGGTCAAACAGTGGCGAGCATCAAAGTATTTAAATGCTCTAGTTTTATGCTTTTGATGCTAACTAGGTCTGTTCAACAATTGTGTATTCCATCTCTTCTTTTCATGCTTTACTCTTTGTCTCATTTCTTTCTCTCTCTTTCCCCACCTCCCCCTCGTGTCTCCTTATCTTGCTAATACCAGAGATGGATATGGGATTGCCTGGTGAGGGAGACAGCAGTATAAATGCTCTGTGTAGCCAGATCAACACCTCGTTCACCAAACCATCAGACGAGCTCTTCTCCAACCCTTCCTTGTCTGCAAATGGCCCGCCAACCGGCACCGTGCCCCCTGTTCTGCCTCCCCCACCTGCGCCAATGCAAGGTAAGATGAGACTATAATAGATCAATATTAGTTTTGAATTATAACAAGTGGTGGGCAAGTTTAAGTGAAACTTTTACTCCATCACTTCTAGCCACCTCCTCATGGGTACAGGCGGAAGCTCCTCTCCACTCTCCTCCTCCGGTTTCTGTGGCGATGCAAATGCAAAGTGGCCACAAACGCACGCCATCTGAGGCTGAGAGATGGTTGGAGGAGGTCTCCAAGGCTGTGAAGGCCCAACAGACACCTCCTCCCGGCCCCGCCATCCCCACCATCCCCGGACCTCCCTCCATCTCCAGTCATCAGATGTCCAGTCAGGCAGCCATGTCAGCTGCCCCAGTGTCCACTGTGCCCATGTCCAAACCTCTTATTTCCGGCCCCTCTGCTCTTTCAGGTCAGGCTCCGATGCCCCTCCCACCAATGTCGATATCATCAGTTCCTCTAATACCTGGACCTCCAGTTTCAGGTCCCCCTATGTCTCTTCCGTCCATGTCCATACCCACCATGTCAGGGCCAAGCATGTCTGGAGCCCCCATGATCCAGCCCTCCCTCCCTGGACCTCCAGGCTCACTTCCAAGCTCCATGCAACCGTTCCCTTTGGCTTTTGATAACACTCCAGCCCCTGTGGGAATGTTTGCCAGTCAGCCTGTCCAACCTGCTTTTGTGCCCATGCAGACCTACATGCCAGGTCTAGCAAGCAGTATGACCTATCCCAATGCCAGTGTGCCTGTGGTAGGCATCACACCATCGCAAATGGTGGCCAACGTCTTCTGCACTGCCACAGGCTCGTCGGGCACAGGCAGCACTATGGGCTCGGCCGGAGGAGGAGGACCCAAGGTGGGGACGCTTGGAGCAGTCGGGCAAGCCCATTCCTATCCAGTCCCACCTAGTGCCGTTGGCCACTCTGCAGGTTTTTCAACACCTCCATTTTCATCCACTCCACCTTTATCAACAGCCATTAATGGCCTTGCACCGCACAGCAGCACCACAGTGGCCCTCCAAAATGGGACCTCCAGCACTAGTGGAAATTGTGGCACTAGTAGCAGCTGGCCGCCAGAGGGCAGCCAGCTAACAGCTCCGGTGGTTGATTCCCAAGAGGATGACCGTTTTGAGGCCAAGTGGGCAGCCTTGGAGACAAAACCAGCAGCTCAGCAGCCTGGGAACAAGGCATCAGCTGCGACAGCCAACCCATTTTCCAACAATCTGCAAAAGACTTTTGAGATTGAGCTCTAAGACAGACTTGGCCTCCCAAAGCTGTAGCACTCATCCTGGAGTTAAAGCCTCGGGACGCCAGGCACTAATTCCAGCATCTTTGCTTAGAATGGGATGGAGGTCCTTACATTTAGCCTAGGATCCAACCTGTGGCAGCCTAGCAACTTGCTGAATGCCCTCATAGGAGCCTACAATGATCTTGCTTTCTTCATGCTCCAATGAAACATAGAGTAACTTAGCAGCTTGCTGGACTGTAATCTGAGGATCAGGTCTCTAGCTCTCTAGACTTGATGGACTAAATCCTTTCACTCCACCTGCTACCTGCCTCTCCTCCATGCTTTCTCTTCTCACTTCTGGCTTTAATTTACCTGCTGGAAGTCCCCAGATGTACTGCACGTACAGTGTTGAGGGGATGAAATGCAGTTTAGTACTTTTTTTCTTTGAAAAGGGGACTCCACTCAGATGCATTCCAATCCCATGTTTCTTGGCAATTTTACTTGATTTTGGTGGAGACTTTAGCAAATGTGGTTATGTGACAAGATACGTGGAGAAGCAGAGCAGTGACCTGTTGACCGATGAACAGACTGACGCTGATCTTAGCAAAGCACAGCAGAAGTTCAGACACCTGAAAGGACTAGTCAATGACGTGAGACTCAACCCTACGAATCCAAAAGGAGTTACTGACCAATAGTAGAGATTTATGGCCAAAAGTATTTTATTTATTGTATTTTATTTTTTATTTTAACAGGTTATATGTACTTAAAGATCTAAATCTCAAAGCAGTGTTTCAGGAGCATGTTGTTTTTTTATTTCTATCCCCTATATTTATTTTTGTTGAATCATATAGAGTAGGGAAACTACAGGTAGCAGGTTGTAAACAGTTGAAGGTAAGCACTGTGGGAAACTGAATCATGTAACAGGAACCAAATAACCAGGGCATACAGTAATGTGACATGTGAGACAAGTGTGTATATAGCGGCATGTTTCTTCCACCCGTTAGCCGTCAAATAAATATGCTCCACTGCTGCTGCCGAGGCCAGCTGAGTCTGTACGGCTTCACTTTGGCATTGTCGCCCATTTCTGTTGCTAATGCCTAATTTAAAGGGCACTGGGACTTGAAAAATGTCTTCAGGATATCCAGCACACAGACACTCTGGACAATACAGCACAACAGTCCTTTGGACTCCATCTTCACCGGACAAACCCAAGGAACTTTAATAACTCAGTGGATTTAAAAAAGTAAAACTCTGCAACACTGTGCAACTGGTTGGGGGGAAAAGATGCACTACATTCTAACATTCAGAAGTCCTTTTATGTGTTCAAACACAGGGTAAAGTCTCATCATGTACAGTATGATTGTGTATTCACCTCTACTGCACTGCTGTGACGCAGCAGGGCTACACTCACAACTGATTTCTGGACTGTAGGAGAAGAGAAACACGAGCAGATATCGATTCAGGCGTGTGCGCTGAAAAAAAAGAAAAACAAAACTGGAAGGGTTTCTGATGTCGAAATATTAGGGACAACAAAGAGTCAGTTGATTACCAGAGGGGGGAAAAAACGGCGGAGAGGAAAGATGAAGGATAAGCTGTATGTGAGAGGATGTTGCTACTGTATACCTTTTAAAGAATGGGATGGAGGAAGTCTGAAGGAAGGAAAATCAGATGTGCGTAAAAAAAACTAAACAAAACAACCCAAGATAAAAGCAAGAGGCAGTTTGCGTGAAAACACGTCGAACAAAGACACATTCATCACCCACGACACGAGCACTGTCTGCCATCTTTGTGTTCCTCAAGATCAAGCCGCTTTCATTTCAGCATCCTATTCCTCGTCTCTTAAAACCTCAAGAAAACAACACTTCTTAATCATGTGAATTTATGAAAACAATGTTGCTTATTATTATAACTGCAGCCTCATAAACAAGGTTTTTCTCAAACTGTGCGCAACTCCTTATATAGTTAAAACTCCAGTACTGTCAGCAGAGCCTTCAGTGTTTGTCCAAAAGATGCAACCTTACTAAAAGTTCAAGCAGGCCTGTGTAATGAAGGGCTTTTCCATGGGTTACTTCTCTATGTTATTTAAACTACAATCTGACCACAGATGCTCCTGCTATGTTCCTTAGGAACTGAATCGTGTTTGGATATATGGACTGCCACTGATTAGATTTCCTGCTCATTAACTCCCTAGAGCTTAATTAGCTTGTTTGGTCTCTTCCTGTGGCCGGCTTTTCAGAGAACCTAAATTTACATGCCACTGGCCTAATTTACACCACCTCGGCTCCTCCCAGGTTTTACCCCTTTGTTTTCTGATGACTTGATATATCTTCCCCACAGAAAAAAAATCCAATCCGCTCCCTCTCTCTACAAAAACAAATCCGATTCCCTCATGAGATCGATGCTTTTATTTTGTTTAAAATCGTTTGGGTTTTTTTGCCCTCAACTCTTGTTTGCACGCTCCCCCCCAAAAATGGTAAATGTAGGTTAATTGTGTTCCGCGTTAAAGCAAACTAAATGACCTCATAAACTTGATTGTAAAACCATAGTTTAGTGATGGTAACAAAGCAAAACCAGTGGAGTTTATTTTTAATCTTTATTTACAGAATTTTTGTATTTAAACCAACATATTTGTATTGTAATTACATTGTACAAAAGATAAATAAAGTAATATAATATTACACCTGCTCGTGATTTCTGGGTAGTGATTGTGCTTTTCTTTTTATCCCACTTTTTGAATCATTTCTTTTCAGACATTTCCCGTCCTTCAGCTGATCTTTTATGCTTAACCCCAAGCAAAGCTGCGTTCTCTTTCTTCTGTTATTATCATTCTGGCTCATACTTGTCGGCTTCGTTGCTGCTTCGTTTTCATCAGCTGGATTTAAATGGGTTAAACACTTTTCCCTGGATGTTCTTAAACCACAGTAGAAACCCTTCAAGCGAGCCGATTTAGAGCAGTTATGCTGACATGTTGGATAGTCCTCACCGGCATTTATCTGGGAAGATCATTACGGCTCTCATATCTGCTGGCTATATATGTAACAGTCAGGAGATTGGTAGTGCAGTGCTGCAGACGAAGAGTGAAAAACACCTTTATATGTAACTAAATAAAATGTTATGTCTTGCTTGTTTAAAGCAAAGATTATGGTCATTTACAGCTCCACACGGCAGCATTGTATAATTCAGATTGAAATAATCCATATTTATCTTACACAAGGCTTTCATGCTGCCCTTCAGTTCGTTCACTGTCTGAACCACAATGGATGAACTGAAGCTTTCAAGCCAGCTTTGTTCTGATTGGATGGCCCTTGCAAGCAGGCTTGAACATCAGGTGGGTGGAGCTTGTGTTTATAGTCAGAGCTATGTGCCCAAGATGGCCATATTAAGGATACTTGCTCTCAGTGAGCAAGGTCCACTCTATAGAGAAAAGGAACCGTAAAAAAGTGAATTTTTGGTTTTAAGGTGGGAAATCACCGCTGGATAACTAAGAATTTTAAGAAAAAAAAATTTTTCTTTTTGAACATTGGATAAAGGTGGGCTCCCTCTTCCCTGCCCGTCTTTGTGCTGTGCAAACCACAGTCAGCAGCAACTTCTGGCTGTAGCTTCATGTTTGGCAGACATGAGCGAAAGCGGTTTGAAGGGTAATATAATACTTAGTCCCAAAGACGGACAAAAAGGAATGTGGCTGCCGACAGGTTGAAACAGCTGACAGCACATAGCCTTATTATACTTCCATTAATCTCCTTTTTTGTTACTTTCCTCTCTAACTAAACATCCTACTCGTGACTAAACTGCTGTCTAATAAGCGCTGTCCTCCATGCAGCCAGGACCGAGTGCTGCCGCTCCTCAGGTCACTAATGGAGCCAGACAAGGCCTCTTTTCTTCTTAAGGACCGTGAGAAACTGAGTGAATGCGCGCGTGCGCACACACACAAACACACACACAAACACACACACAGCACTTGAGCAGCGGTTGCAGTAACTCTCACCAGTCGATGAGTTTGTGCTGCAGACAAGGAAAAGAGGACAGATCAGCTGTGCTCAGTAGCTTGTGAAGCTTGTCTTCCAGTCATTTTGGATGTGCATCATGTTTCATGCATGTCGAAATGATTTAATAGCCAACGTTAAAGAAGCCATTATTAGTTGTTCTCAAAAAGCAGGCTAAGGCTTTGTTAATTAGGACAGCCTTCATTGTTGCAGCCATGGTAGCAGTGTGGTCTGTGACATTTGTGCTCCCTCGGGTTAAATCTGGGTTATTTATCAGTTTTACTTTTGGTTTATACATTACAACACTCTACAAAGACAATAACGAACATGGCAAACATTGCCTTTTTGGAATACTGATGTTAGCTTTTAGTTATTTGTGGACTCCAGGGCTGAAAAGTAAGGCCAGCATTGAATTGCCAAAGGCAGCAATTCTGTTTCTTTGTTGGATGTTTTAAAAGAATTAGAGTTGCCCCTCTGAGAATTAATGTTAATTTGCAGGTGTGTGTGTGTCTTTGCGTTATACCTGTGCACCCTATGGACCCAACACTAGCACTGGTAGCAGTAGCTATCAGCTAGTGCGCCTAGTTTGTCCATATACTCTCACTTTAATAGGTACATAGCCAATCAGATGGCAGAAGCTCAATGCATTTAGGCACGTGCAGACCTGCTGACCGAAATCTGTCGAGGAGTGTTTTCAGCAGCTCGTTGAATCTAGGCAACCCAGTTCTAGCAAGATATACCAAATTAAGTAGCCGTGTGTGTATTCACTTCTTTAAATCAATCTGTAAAAACTGGTCACAGATACGTTTTTTACTTTTAGGGGTTCAGAACTATCATTTAAATTCAACCAGCTGCAGCACCTCCACCTACCTATCTACCTACCCGTACTCATTACATCGTAGGCTGCTGCATAATGAAGTTGGTCTACATAGGAGATGGAAATGCTTGGTTGCCATGGTGACGTAGTTAAAGATTCAGTAACATCTGAAAAACCACTGGAATCCGCAGAAAAGGCTTCCTATACGTATACATTACAGCGCCGAAATAAATTAAGGTTGCTGAAAATACAATATAATCCTAATGGAATCTCAAGGTGGGTCAGACAAGTGTGTGTGTGTGCATTTCTCTGCCTATTTGTTGCACACCTAGCAGCAGTGTGAGATCACTCAGAACAGATTACATTAAACCAAATCATGTAACAGTGTTTGAATGACCGTTTCTGTGAATTGTGTTTCACTTCAGATTTGTTCTCTCTCTCTCTCGTGCTTCACTGCCTTTAGTGGATGTGTACAAAAGGAAGGCTGTTGTCTCTTTCAGCCCTTTGCATCACTGTGTATGTGCATATAATTAAATAGGGCCTGTGAGGAAGGATGCGACTGAGTATGTGTGATACCCGCGCATCTGTGCGATAGCAACATCTGATAGCTGTATAAGCACAGACTTGGTAATGGTTTTTGTGTAATGGACCATGGCCGGACTGTCAGCTCTGCACCGGATAATGTATCCATGCTACATGCACACACTCATTTATCCTTCTTATCGCTACTTGATCGCACAAAAAGGCACAAACACGCTCACGTGCATACTGATATTTCCTGCACGTCAGAAATCTCGTCAAGAGTTTCTCGCACTCCAGGACTCGTTCTCTGCACACTTGTGCGATACGGCCACATTTATTAGATATACTGTTTGCAGTGTGACCTCGCAGTCCTTGAAGCTTGAAGGAAGTAATTACATTGATTAATTGGATGTGGTTCCTATTGATTAGCACAGCATCTGTGTCTACTGTTTGGCACACAGCTGGCTCCACCAGCACGACATAGTAATGTATACATTAAGGACGGGTCTTAAACAAAGCAAAGCAGTGATCCATTTTTGTACTTGTGTACATATTAAATAAGCCATGACAAGCTTCTACTAAGGGGGTGCAGTAATATGCACTTGTCAAAACAAAAAAGCAACAAAAACACATTAAGCCCTCAGGGATTAAGCCAACTTCAAATACCAAGGCAAGAGCAGGGGCCTGGTTCTCCTAACAGAGCTCAGTTTAAAATTAAATAAGACTCTAACCACTTTCTCTTTTGGGCTCCTGATAACAGCCTTCCTCCTGCCCGCCGATATAAGATCTTAAATTGTATTGCCTCAAACAATCAGCTCTTGAGATAACGGATCCAAAGGAGAGCTTGACCGACTTCTGCACATCATCACGAGTAGGAATTTGTCTCAGAGCCCTCAGCTCGGTGGATCCATGAGTCTCTGTGTCCTCCTGACCTTCTTGTGTGTATTTCCCCTGCTATTCTCAAACTGGACAGGGTAATTTGTTGCGCGATACAGATCAAAATTCAATAATCCTGGAATTAGATGATGATTTATGTGTAAGGAGACAAAGAAGAGTATTGTGCGGGCAGAATTTCCCTCTGGGTACAGACCAGAAGGCCTTGGACCGGGGAGTGCTGCCTCACTGTGCACAAACACAAAATGAGCACGGGCAGTGAGAGAGTGCCGGCTCCTACCACCCCCTGCCAGCAGCTGTCACTCATCAGCACTGGGTGCCAGAGAAGACCAGAGCGAGTCAGCTCTCGCCCATTGTTTGCTCTCATCAAATCGCCCAAGCAGTGAAGTAAATCGTCTATTTACTATGCCAGTAAACCAGAGGGGACTTTCCTGTGTGCTGCAATACCTAATAAGCCTATAGCAGACGGAGTTTACAACTCTTTAAAATGGAGCCATCTCCTCAGTGCTTAGTCACAAGCTTAATCATTTGGGTGACAGATTGTCAATATGAGTAAATCCTCTGATATTTATGTCTTCTGTGTAAATGATATCATGCAACACGTGCCCTGAATATCACTTTATTTGCTCTAAGTTTGCCATGCAGAGCTTTTCTGTTTTTGTAAAATGCTACAACTTGGGGGGAAAAGGCTTTTATTTCACTGAATAAATACCTTTAGAGGCTAAAGTAGAAAAGAATAAGCAGTCATGAGAGGTCTAGCAGTAAAAGAGTGATGACAATGCATGCCTCCCTGGGCATACCTGAGAAGGTGTGGACAATTCAGACAATGAAGCCCATAGACCTATGCACTGCCACTGCAAGGCCAATGAAGGTGCAGGGGACATAACAAATAATATAGTAATCAAATCACTCTCATGTGACTCTACTGAGGAGCATGTATCCATCTCCCTACAGCATCTAGCTCTGTTTGTCAAGCAGTGGGAGTCGAGTTCTGAGCTTCTTGAAATCACGAATAACTCACTAGCTGAGAAAATGCACATTTCTAACTTCCAAATAGGACAGCTTCATTGTAAAATCCCCTGCTGGGACTCATTCAGGACACTTACCAGTAGGTGGTCTCATACAAAATTTACTAAGCTCCAGCCGCATTATTTATGCTCATCTGGCGCCCTCCTGTGAAAACACGAGGAATCACAACATGGGCCCGACAACCTATTTCATGCTGCTACAAGATTTGCTCATGCCAGTTCTGTTGGAGCTCTGTAATGTCTTTGATTAAGTATGTATGTGCATGTCTTTACAGCCTTTAAAGCCAACGCTTAAAATTCAGCTGATACCAGTATCTCAACGCCCACCCATGCATCTAAATGTCCAACTCATAGGACATGCTTTTTGTTTTCCTTTTTAAACTTCTTTACACAGCCTAGAATTGCTGCATCTGCAAGCTGCTTTGGAACCCATCTCCCGCACACCTGCTTCTCTCAGGCAGTCCTCTGACTAAATGAAATCTGTAGTCATTGATTGCCTGCTCTATTCTGTGCAGTGGGTTTCAATGTTACTATGCTAAGCTTCCACTGGTTTTCCATGTTTGCAAAGAAGAGCAGGGGGATCTCATAAAAGCAGCCAAGGCCCTAAAAATGAAAGCTGCAAATCGAAATTTAAACCTTCTTTTACCTGTTTTAGTTCTGGCTGAAATATCATTAACAATGGTTGATAAATATCTGTATCCACAAGAACAGGACCTTGAATATGAAGAGAAGGAAACTACCAATACTCATTTCCCACTGTGCCACATTATTACTGGATGTTACAATCCCTGATAATGCATTGCTTTAAATGGAGAAAGCAGGATGGCTGTTATGAGGAAAGGCAGCCCAGAAACTTTAGCAGTTTGGGACACATCGTCAGTAGTGGACCTTGGATTCATCGGGTGTTATCACTAGACACCCTCATCTAAGGAGGCCCTGCCAGGGTTGATCAGGCCCGGAGTGTGTCACTGGTTTATGTTGAATTGGTATTTCTCTTCTTCTTTCTTCTGTTTGGTTTTCTGCAGTTTATTTTCTTCTATCTATTCACTGCAACTAAGAAATAATACTTACCTCTTTGACATTTATGGAGCCTCACTTCTTCAAAGGGATAAAAAGGTGACAGAGAGAAGTAAGACCACACCTCTCCACCGGATTGGGCTGTAATTAATAATTAATGTGCAAAATTCACTGGAAATCTGCTCATAAAATACTGGTGTGGCGGGGCATGGTCTGCGGTGCTGCTGCAGGGGAGATGGACGCACCTGCACGGCCTATGCAAACACGCCTCGCTGGCATAAAAAGCTGTGCTGCCTGTCTGTGGTTGTTATTATTGATGACAGCAACTGTAAAAATAAAGAGATGCTGACAAGTATTGATCTGTCATCGGGTCTGCGGTGGGTCATTTTCAACTGGACATCTACTGAGACGAAAATAATAATGGTGCTGTAAGTTTTTGCTTAAAATTGCAGCATAATTAAAACTTTATCAAAAATAATTACTTTCTCAGAGATCTGAGAATTTAGGCTATTGTTGCTTTCCGTTTTGATGTTTTCCTTCCCACTATCACGAAGCGCTTGCTCATAGGTCGTCATCTGATTGTTGGGGTTTTCTCTACATTATTGTAGAGCCTTTACCGTAAAATATAAAGGATTTTGAAGTGACTGCCTTTGTGATTTGGTACCATACAAATAAAACTGATAAGTAAATATAATTGAATTAATTCGGTCCTAAACCGTTTGGGCTTTACAACGGTGGATTTAAAAGTCATCGTCTGAGTCTTTAAAAAGTCTCGATATCTTTAAATCATACCTTCCCGTGACAAAACTTACTTCGGGATACTCATATATAGTAACCATGTAACACCCACTTTAAGTGCATCATCACATGTTTCAGCAGTCACGCTCTGATCCAGGACCTGGCACTGAGACAGAATAAAAACTCAAGAGGCTGGTGGCTTTTTCAGCAGAGTGTCTTGTTCAGACTTAGTGCTCTTGGATTTTTCCACAGTGCTTTGGAGAAACCCCCCCCCAGCACAAATACACGGGGCAGTGCAAACCAGTCACTCAGCTGAGACCACCAGCACCACTAAAAGTGTTTCTCCCAAGTTTCCACGTGTTTTGCACCTACAGAACCTGTTTGTACTGAACCAGTCAGTTTTTGAGCAGAACTGCCTTGCCAAGGACCAAATGTGTGCTTGGGAAGTAAACCATAAGGAGCTTATCATCTATATACACACACACACACACACACACACACAACGGCAGAAATAAAAAAACAAAAATCTGAAAATTCACATTTTGTGCAGATACCTCAGATTTGTCCATCATGTTTTAAAGTTATTTACTTTGATTTAATGTGGCATCGACAATCTATTCACAGACATCCCTCTCCAGATCTCGTGTCCATGCTGGTGCAATGTGGAATTGGTTTTTGAAGGACATGAGGACTACTGCATGGATTTACTGTATCTATCTATACTGTATGGATGGTGTCATTGAACACCAGGGACAATGAACTTCAAATGCCCTTGAATGAGAGCGCGAGAGAGAAAATTACTTGGGAATATGTGTGTATTTACAGTAAGATTAATTCAAGTGTATTTTAGTCTTTTACAGCAACATCTTTGCCTCCATTTTCATGTGTACAACAGCGAGCTGCTGACTGACTGACAGGAGTGAGTCTAGTCCAGCTGCGTCCTTTTCTATGAATTGTTCACACACAACAGTGCAGGGCCATTAGTTTAGGCTGGATCTGTGGAGACTGCAGTTGACTCCAAGGTAACATGAACACCAGAATACAAAAGCCAATAAACAGAAACAGAGGAGAGGCGATGAGGACAGGTACAGCAGAGTGGAAAGCTTTCAGGTTGAAAAGAAACTATTGGAATTCAAAATCAACGCAGGACAGGTCACCCACAGAAATCGACCGCGTCCTTTGAAGAACTCAACAAAACATCACTTCCACTCTGGAGAGAACAGAGATAAAAGTATCAAAGCGAACAAAGATGCAGTAGCAAGAATCGAAACGCTGGACAACACAAGACACTAGTTTAAAAACAAACAAACAAAAAAAACAACAAACTTGGAGCAAAGCTTTGAATTAAGTTTGGAAAAGACGCGTTTTGTATCGTATGTAATACTCCGAGTACCTAATATTACGTGAGACGGGAGGGTTTTTATTCAATTATATGAATTTATCAGTATCTTGTACCTCTGTTATTGCAGTTTATAGCTCATTTAATGTTATGACTGTTCACCCAGGGACTGCAGGTGGAAATGAGCTAACAGCTAAATCTGGGACGAGGCGTTCTTGTACGAGATTAATGTTTTTGTGCTGACAAATAAAAAAAGAAGAGTAAGTGTGAAGTGTCCACAATCCACACTGTTCCAGCTCATCAGTGAAACAGACAGGAGGTCAATTCATGGCCTGGATGTGCATGACTCACCTGCACTGATGATGGAGGAGATAATCACAGCAGCAGGATGACTTCAGAGGAACACAAATGCATGTTTTGTTTTTATGCACTGCATTCATTATATGGATTCAAATATTAGACTTTATCACTTTTACCTCCTCGCACAGAACTTCTGCACGATAACTACAGAAATGGCAACTCTTTATGTAACGAGACAGACTGTACACACATCCCAGCCTCTGCTTCTGTCACATTAACACGTTTAGAGTTTGGGTGGAAAGGTCACCTGCCACTCGATAAACAGAATTATCTAGGATTTTCAGGGTAGACTAATTATCCTCTAAAGAGAGACGAACACAAAGAAAAAAAGATGAACAACCAAAGAATGCAGCCAAGATCTAATCTGCACTGCTGCATCGACCAGGCTCACAATAAGGAACACGGAGGGGGAAAAAAAGAGCCAAGCACAGCAGCAGCAAGCTGAGAATACCTCTGAGGACAGAGGCTTATCAATAAGAGCAAAATAGAGGAGAGTAGATTTTAAACAGACAAAACACACACACACACGATGAGCTCATGTGGGCAGTGTGTGACCCATAAGCCCAACTACAAAGAGATCTTAAATGGAAATGGAAAAACAGAATATAATCTTATTTTACCAAAGAGAAGACAGATAAAATTTCAATTTGTCTGACTCGGTGTGTACTACAAAGAAATTTACTGCTACTGTGAATAGAGAGCTGTTAAACCGCGGAGCCAAATCGAACCACACTCATTAGCGATATGAAGCTTTTTTTTTTTCCCTACACAAAAACAGGAGATGGATTGACTCCAGCAGCAGCTGGCTCACAAACCAACACTACTCATAAAACGTTTTGTGAATACTGGCAGAACAGGAATAAAACAAACAACTAATTACAGGCGGTGAGAACACAATGCTGATCGAGCCAAAATGTCCCCCTGAACTGATGAAAATGGGGAAACGCAACGCTATAGTCGGTTTGGATGGGATGACGGTTTTAAAGCCAGCGGAGTTAAAGATGGAGATGAATGGATGCAGATTACTTCTACTTGACTGCAGTAAAGGACAAAGCCTGCTGTGTGTTATCGCTTTGCTTTCCATCTCCACATCGCACGCTCTCTACTGATGCTATCTGAGGAAAAAAGAAGAGATAGTCAAAGAGAAGAGCGACTCGTTCCAGTTGCAGTGCTCGCCGTCGCCTCACAACTTGTGCGCTCGCGCTCATTCAGAACAAAGTCAGCCGTCAAGCTACTCCCGCTCACATATTTATAGACACAAATCTCTCCTTTGTTTTATTTATTTATTTGGATGAGCCTCATCAAAAACTGAGATTGTCAGTTGCTAGATTTAACAGAAAATTTGATAAGTGGTTATTTTGAAAACTGGGATAAAGCACTAAAGAGTCCAGTATGATACACAGACAACGTCTCTCTTGAGAGAAAATGTCGTTTTTCTTCCATCATGAGAGCAACTCTATCAGGTGTGTTCTTTGTTTTAAAGCCCTTCAAAGACACCAACTCCCATCAATTCATCGGAAACAGCAGCAGTCTTGGTATTTCAGACCAAGAAATGAGTCTAAATGCACCGAGTTACAACTACGGACATGCACACAAGACAGCTGATGATGTCTGCTGCTCAGTGAGCCACTCCCCTCATTAGAGAATTCCCTGACCAGAAATAACCTGCACATAACGTCATCTAATCGTAGTTTCTTTTAAGAAAATTTAAACCAGAAAGGAGATCTTACTCTCCGAGCCTGTGCTGGAGGGGTGAGCTCAGCTCTCTCTCACACAAACAAACACACACACTGCTCTTAGTGACACTGCCAGATAGAACCTAATGCTTTAAAGTACCTATGTTGACAACTCCTGTTGCACAAAAAAAAATTAAAAAAATCATGTGTTGCTCTTCCAGTCATTATTGTTGGCATTTTTGAGTGAAGCCTTTGAGATGACTATGACTGAGCGACAGAACGCCGTCACTCTGATAGATTGATGAGAGCAGCGATGTCTGAAAAGGGCTTGAGAGAGCTACCTGGAAACATCAGTGCTTCACTTCTTATAAAACCCCAGAAAGGCAAATCTACATTAGTACACAGGTACTTCTATATAATGGAATGTCTAACATGACAACAGCTACATATTTTATACTGCAGATACAACTTCACGAGAGGATGGAGGCTATAATCGTGGCTCTATAATTAGGCACAAATGAGCTCAGAATTTGAACGTACAGAGAAATCTCCAAAAGCAAACCCAAGAGGTTAAATAAGTGGGTGTTAAGATTCCCATGAAGGCACACACTGCTGCAGTTTGTGTTTCTCCAATTTGCATTGCATTCTGCCCTGAGTACTGTAGGAGCATCCCCCCCCCCCCCTCCACTATCATGATTATACATACTCCTTAACCAGGACTTGTCACCGTGTAAGTGGTTGCAGTGAGTGGCTACGTTTTAAAAGACCATTCAAACTTTTAAAATCTCCCACTATTCCCAGTACGTCCCTTTTACTCGTCCTCCTGTCATATTTAACTAAGAGCATATTCAAACTGAGAACCATGGTGCTGGCCTGTGCAAAGAGAAATGAATGAGCATGGAAGACCACCCTCGAGTGCAGTTAAGAGTTCAAGCTCTGCTGTTATAATGATAACTGGTCGAGATGAAAGTCTTCATTCTTAAAAGCAGTCAGTTCAAAACACATGTCCAGCTTCCCATTTCTCCAGTTAAAGCATTTCGATTGGTCAGTAGAGGCTGTCAATCATCTCACGGCTGACAGGAAATCAGTCGCTCAAGAAGGCAAAAGAGACCGAAAGCAAATCCCGGCTGAGCGGTGGAATCCAGATGGTCATCCTTCTACATATCTGAGCAGCTCCCGTTTCACATAAAACAAAGGCTGATTCCAGACCTGCCATTTAGTCCCCTTCCTGGTTTCCAAGGAGCAGCAGTGCCAAGATTCACAGTGTTTTGTAGCCCATCTGAGAAAAACTGAGAGCACTTTGAGAAGTTTGCCTGGTGGAAAAGGTCACAGGCTGTCTGTGCGGGCGTGACAGCTGTCACACACTCTGACCGGGTGGTCCCAACCTCGAGAGGGCACGGGCTTGTTGTGTGTGGAGCAGGGCCCGCAAACGCCCTGCCCACAGGCCCTGCAGTGGTGCTTCGACATGGCTGGAGTGAAAGGTTTGGAGCACTGGTTGCACTTGGTGATGTCCTGGTCTGGCACCCAGTAGTCTGGCCGAGCCACGTCCTTCACGAAACCTGAAGCGGACGGGCAAACAGAGAAGAGCGAGTTTAAGATTTTAAATCGGAGATTGGCTTTTTATTTTTTATTGTCTTAGAACATAAATGCATTGTTCATTGTGTGTGTGTTGGGAGGGGGAACTTTTCAAAGCTTTGACTACTTCAAAGTGGAAGTCTTCTTTTTGTCCAGTGTTGTTAACAAAGTTACATTCACCACCTAAGATGGCAACATGTAATATGTACCCATCTAACAGCATCTCCATTACAGCCCATTCACAGCCCTTTCAGCTCCACTAAAGAAAACTCTATCTTCCCTCTCTGTGTTTCTCTCTGTGTTTCTTAGAGAAGAAGATTCTTTTTCTTGTACAAGAAGCTTTCAGGTTTAGGTTTGTAGTCTTGATCAGTCACAGTTGAGGCTTGTATTCCAGTAAACAGCTTGCGTGGAGGGACAAAGAGGGACTGCGTTTTCTGAAACACAAACCTAAACCTGACATTTTTGCCTGTTAATTCGTTTTTTAAACTGATGTGGACTAGCAAACTATAACCACCAGCCTTACACCCAATACCAGTTATCGCTACACTAGAAGCACCAAACCCCGCTGCTGTCATCAGAGGACAGACGATATATCCAGCTATCATCTGAGAACCTATGTGGTCACCATTGCAGTGCTGGTCAGGTTGGTGATTCAGAATCATTTATTTTAATCCCTTTGCCCAACATCCTATATATTTGGTTTTTCCTTCCTGGAAACCGTTCATTGAGGCTGACTTCATGCTATGTCCTTCACTCTGCAGGAGCACTCAGCCACTCAAACATCAGTTTCCACAATAAACTCTTGTGCCAAGTCTGAGGCTTTTACTCATCTGTGTTTTAGAGCAAGGTCGAGCAAATCCCAAATTGTGCCAAAGCGTTCTATTATTACCTCCACCGATGAGGTCATGTGACAGGTTGGATTTGTCTGTCTGAAAGCAGCATTATATAAAAATATATGCATTTAATATTTACTACACGTAGAGTTTGACAGAAATTAGAAGTTATTATATTTTTGATCTGGATTCAAGAATTTTTGAAAGGATCTTTATTTTTTTATTATTAAAGGAGTTGAGACAAAAACGGGACATTTCACATCATATCTTTACAAATACATATAAAATCAAAGTTTAAAAAAAGGTAGGCGCTGTTTCGATCTGCAGCTGTGTTTCTGCTTATGATCAGAAGCCTATTGAGACTTTGGTACCAGCTTTAACTTAAAATCACTGACTAACTGAATTTGTTGCCACTGTCACAGGTAAACTGGCTCTTGTTGCACTGATGTTGAAGCTTAGCAGTCTGGAATTTCATCACAGTTCATCAAACTAGTTGGACTTTAATTATACATTAATTTAAACTGATACTGGTGGATAATATATCATTTTAGTGGTATTGCACAGACATGCACTCAGTTCTTGGTGGATGACAAACACCGGTATGCAAAATCACTCTGAAACCAACCATCCGATCATGTCCCAGATGTACCTACGCCTGTAGATTAGCCTATCCTAACGCACTCATGGAGTGGTTGTGCTAAAACCAGGTATTAGAATCACCAACAAATATCTGAGTGGTGAGGAGACAATATAAAACAAGCTGCAGAGCACCAACAGAACGTGTAATGGTAAAAAAAAAAAAAAAAAGCAGTGCTCACAGAGAGGGTAGTCCACAGCTGTGGTGACCATGTCCAGTGTCGACTGTGCCACCTCCGTCACCCTGCGAGCTATCAGACCACGAGGCTCCACCTTACAGACTAAACAAACAAGGTGTGTGTGAGAGACAAAGAAATCAAAACACAAAAGCAGTAATAACAACAAGTCAGGAGCCGCGACGACCAGCATCAAATGCATGAAAACACACAGTCTCACTGTTCGGTATGCACGCTGCAAATACATGACACAGTATTTGCTCCCCTCGTGATACCGTGTTTTTTGTTTTTTTGTATATTTGTCACACTTAAATCTTTCAGAGCAGACATTTATTATTAGACAAAGATAACCTGCTTTCCAGGGTATAATTGGCCGTTTTTGACTACTTTTGATTTTACGTCTATATTTCACCTTTAAAAACTGTTTATCATCATTATTTTCAGCACAACCTCAAATAACTGGAATTTGAGTTATTTTTTCATTTTTATATACTATATTAGCACAATTGATCTAAATTCAGACAAAAAATTCAAAATCCGAGTAAAAAAAAAAAAGTTCTATTTTTTACTGTAAAACCCACAAACATGTTAAACAATCATTTTCATAACTTGAAATGCAAATAGAAATTGTACAAGTCTAAAAATTATGCACAAGTTTTGCAAACAAAGTTATCTGGTACTATTTAAAAATGCAGCCAAGGCCTCGGGCGTTTTTTATATAACCATTTAAATCTATTTACAGAACAATCAGGTGTGCTGCATCAAATAAGAAGGCACACAAATTATTTGTGTCAGTCCAAAAATATAGTTTGTATTCAGTATAAGACAGAGGAGAACACCACAGGCCTAAACCCTGCAGGTCTGACAGCAGGAGGTCCCGTTTTCCATGTGGGAACAGCGTTTACACTGGAATCTGCCTGTGGCCCATCGACACAATTCAAAAACTGGTATATAGTTTGAAGTCGGTACTTTCGACCCAAGTTGAAATGGAGACTCTGAGTCGCTGCATCTTGTAGCTGTGCCGTCTTGAATTGGTCATGTGATTTTGACGCGCCGGCGCGTCCGTCGACCCCAGAGGGTTAAATACAAAATGCAGTTTTTAACTCATGATTTCATGTAATAAGGGTTATACAAACCTAACTGGCCCTATGTAAAAAAGTAATTGCCCCATCTTTATAAATCATGAATTAACCACATATTTGTGTAGACTGACTTTGACTTTACTAGCTACACCCAGGCCTGATTACTGACAGACCTGTTTAATCAAGAAATCTCTTAAATAGAACCTGTCTGACAAAGTGAAGTAGCCTAAAAGATCTCAAAAAGCAGCACATCATGCCACAACCGAAAGAAACTCAAGAGCACACGAGAAACAAACTCACTGACATCTATCAGTCTGAAAAGGGTTACAAATCCACTTCTAAGGCTTCGAGACTCCAGTGAACCATGGTGAGAGCCATTATCCACAAATGGAGAAAACTTGGAAGGGTGGTGAACCTTCCCAAATGTGGCCAGCCTGCCATATTACTCCAAGAGCGCATCAATGAGTCATGCAGGAGGTAACAAAAGACCCAGAACAACATCTAAAGTACTGCAGGTCAACTTGTCTCACTTAAGGTCAGAGTTCACATTGAGTCTTATTGTGGAGTTCATGACTCAACATTAAGAAAGAGACTGGACAAAAATGGCAACAATGTGAGTGACAGTCACATAAATAAACCACCAATGCTGAATTAAAACAATTCTGCAGCGAAGAGTGGGACAAAAGTTCTTGATGCCAAGGGTGGCACAACCAGTTATCAGGTTTAGAGGCAATTACTTTTTCACAAGTGCCCATGGAGATCTGGATAACTTTCGTCCTTCAATAACTAAAATAACAAATAAAAACTGCATTTTTAAAAATTTACTCAGGTTATCATCGTCTAATATTAAAATTAACAGCATTGTAACTTAATGTTATGTGTCACATAACATTAAGTGTAAATGTGGGCTCACCTGTAATTGAGTGCTTAGCGACTACAATGATGAAAGACATTTGTCTAATGTAACTCTAGGTTTAGGCTCGTCCAGCAGTTTAACTGACAGCTTGTTTCTGTCTTACCCTGGCTGTTGGTGTCAGGAGGACCTCCCTGGCGGTAGCAGGCCTCACACACCCTGACAGGACTGTTGCCCCAGCCCCTCTCTGGCACCGGCATCCTGCGGCTGGAACAAGGATGGCAGAAACCCTCCCCACATGATCGACAGTGATGCTTCCTTTCAGCCTCCTTGAACTCCTTTTGACATCCATGACAGGCCTGAGGGGAAAGAGGGAGGGGGATACAGTGATGGCAGATATCACACCGACAGACACAAGTCAATGAAGACCAAAAATTTAACCACTTATAACTGCTATAGTTATTCTAGTGCCTTATGTTGTGTTTCTAAATGTTAGCCCTTCATACTCACAGTGATCTCTGTATTAGGTCTCCAGTATGGAGGTGCCACCTGGTCAGTAATCCAGGCAGTGACGGCTTTGGTGGGGCCAGTACCGTACTCTGACACTGACTGAATCACATAGTTCATCCCATCCAAGACCCTCTGGGCAGCATTTTGGTGGCTGGTTAGAAAAGCGTCAGACTGAAGAAAGACAAGAGTGTGATCTCAATTAAAAGCTTGATAAAGAGGATGATGGGCAAATTAAGTGCCCATTAGTGATTCCACCATCATTTCTACAGTCACAAGTGCAAATCAGCTGAAGTGAATCATCTTAACCCCCAGAATTTCTTGCAGTTTAGCATTTAATATCAGAATTACCGTATGAGGCCAATAACTGGGAACTCCCAGTTGCAGGAAGGAAGGCAATGATGGTGTTATAGCATGGCTCAACAGTCCAAGTGTTTCACTTAAATTTACATCTGACAAAACATGCGAGCATCCTGTTTTGTCTGTGTGCAGAGAAAGCTTAGCTGCAGGCTCTCTCTATAGCAGCAATGCCTGCAGCATGCAGGGATGAATCCAAACTGATGGCACAGGGTGTACTCCACCACACCTCAAAAGTTTAGTTGCTACTTATTTAGATTAGCAGAACTAAAAGTAAATATATTAAATAACACCCTAACCCATAACTAAACAGCCTAAAGAAATGAATTTAACCATTACAGAATATTTTTCTCTAGGGCAGTGACAAAATATGACAGTACCTTACTGAGTGTCAGGACAACAATCACTAAAACAATTTGCATCTGCTTTAATTACAGGCAACAAAAATCCAAAACAGTATTTCAGTACTGCGTGCTTATTTTACAAAGACTAAAAATATGTAACATAAAACCAACAGGTGCTATTTTTTACACTCTCCACAAATTCTTTTGATGTTTTTTGTGAAATAAACAATATTAAATATAAACATGAGTTAAGCATGTTTTAGTACTCACATCCTCCCAGACGTGCTTGACCTCTGATCGCACCACACCACTCTCTGGGTCCTGGTTTCCCATCCAGTACTGTCTGCTGCGGTAGATTACCCCACAGCTAGCACACTCCAACACATATCTGAAAGAGGGACGAGAGGAACAAGGCAGCAGACAGTGGAAGTGAGATTATTGGCTGAAAGGCAAAGAGGAGTGTGAGCGTCCACCTAAGTGTGTATATGTGAGTTTCCATACCCTGACCAGGCGTACTTGGCCAGTCCAAACCAGGGATTATCAGACGAAGCTGATGTTTTGGGCACAACAATCACCTCTCTGCCAGCTTCATAGCACCTCTGGACATGCAACACAAAACAGATGTAAACAACAACAACAACATACAGGTTCACCAAAACTAGCAGTGAAATTCTGTTCTTACCTTACAGATGAGGACCTTGTTGTTGTACTGGTGTGCATACTGGCAGAGTCCATCTGCCATGTGGGGAACTCTGTCTCTCAGGTGGTTCATTCCATTTTTACAGCGAATGCTGGAGAGTCGACATGCCAGATATTAGAGTTGGTGAAGGACAGGAGGATTTGTAAGAATGCTTAAAACCTCTGGTTACAGTGCACTCATTCTGAACAAGTGTTATAATTTCTCACACACATGCTGCTCTCAGGTTTTAGGAAAGAACAAGGAAGAAGAGTAGCTAAGAAGCAAAGTAGGTTTCTCTTCACCAAAACCAAAACATGGAAAAAGAATTAGCACTTATGCATCCCACTGAGGAGATAGTTAACATCCACAAGAAAAGCAGAGGATTCCCATTTTTAAAGAATACTGTTCTCTACTGTGATTCAGTCACAGAGACAGTAAAAGGCTGTTGTTCTGAGATGGAAAACTAGAACTATTTGGATCAAACTAAATGAGAAAAAGCTCAGGAAAGGTGTGGTTATAATAACAGTCCATCCAAGGTGATTAGGTAATCTGCAAACACCCAGCGCTGGAGATGAGTACAGTTTCCAGATCAACAATAATAATACACACTTCTCACACATTCCCAACTATGTGATCTAAATATTTCAGGTTTAGGTTGACCATTAGGGCTGGGCTATATCATACCGTTCACGATAATACCGGTGTAATTTTGGGCAACAATAGGAAAATGAAATATCGCGATAGAATATGGGTAAAACGCGAATGCGCAGTGCCTTTGTTTACATACGCACATGGCGGCGACGCAGAATGAGAAGAGCGAAAGCGGATCGTTAAATGAAACGGATGAACCAGAATTGATTTGTAAAAATGCTGCAACTTCAGTGATGTGGAACTGGTTTAGCTTTCGTCCGTCAGATACACAACAAAGCACTATTTTTGGTAGCGCATGCTAGCGGGCCGTCGTTATTACAGTGTTTTTTGGAAAATACAGCACACTTAAAATCAATCTTTTGATTTTTCTGAAAATTAACCGTTCCCCTTATAGTCCCGTGCGCCTTATGTATGAATTCTGGTTGTGTTTACTGACCTCGAAACGATTTTATGTGGTACACAGCGCTGGAAAATCTGTCAAATGTTTTAGTACGACTTTGCTAAGCTACGAACCCGCACCGTGTGATGGATTGTCGGAGCATTACGGCTATCGTAGGCAGGAGCCTCGCGGAGTGATACGTACTGTGCTTCAGCATAGTATTACGGTATTGTGTGTGTATAACCTCTTTTTAAGTTTTGTGAATATTATACATGGTTATGCTGAGGATATGTCGGCCAATTTCCACTGGAAATGCCTTTTGGTTAAACTGTCAGCAAGGAATTTGCATTTACACTGTTAACTTTTTATATAACTTTAATGCACATAAAAAACAGCTGCTTGTTTAAGTGAAAACACGTTTTTTATTTTGCACGAATAAAGTTGTGGAGTTGTAAAGTATTTTGTCTAGTGTCAATTATATCGTCATCGCAAATTTTCAAATATATATCGTGATAAATATTTTTGGTCATATCGCCCTGCTCTATTGACCATACGTTCAAATTTTAAGGACCAGTTCTAGCTCTTATGTGTAGACAGTGTTACTGACTTACTTGCAGCTGAGACAGAGAGCTGAGCAGGTGAAGTATTCATCTGGGAAGAAGGAGTACAGTGTCATCTTTTCATCTGATAGTTCTCCACAGAAACGCTCACTCAGAGCCTTGTTGAAACAAAAACAGAAGGGATTAGAAGACAGAGAACTAGATGGAGGCTGAAATAAAGGCTGAGGAGACACAAAGGAAGAATTAAAAAAAAATTCATATGCTTTTTCTTAAAAGGCCTCTAATATGGTGCTTCTTCACTTACTTCTAGTGCATGAAACACTATCCCAGGCTGGCGGGGGGACCGTGTATGAGTGTTCTTCACTTGCTGCTTGATGGCCTCTAGCAGCCCGCTATAGTCTGTGGGCGGTGTGATAGTCTGAGTGCCTACGTACTGCACTGAGCTGAAGGCCTCTGTCCCCAAACCCAGGTCATGAAAACGCTTCTGGAGGAGTGTGTCTGCATAGCCGGCCATCTTTGAGTCTACAACAGGAAGGAAAGACAATAACATTGAAATCTGTGACACAGGAAATTAAAACCAAGGGAAATAATTATCCTAAAGTTCTTCGTGGAAGTACCTTGGCCCAGGAGCTGCGTGTGTGTTGTTTCCTGGAAGATGATGACTGCAGGCCCCAAAGAGGACAGGGGTACATCCAGACCACAGCGGGTGGACAGGGCCCTTAGCTCTGGGGTGAAATGCTTCAGGTATGCCCCTGAGGCACTACTCAGGAACTGGAACATGTCATTGTGAAGACGCTCTGCCCGTGTGCGATACACCACTATATCCGACACCGCCAGCACCTGAAATTGAAATAAAAATGTATCTAGAAATAAGATGACTTGCTTGAAATAAGTGAGTTTCACTGTTCTGTTTACATGATTAGGATGTGACCATTACCTCAGCAGAAAAAGTAAAGAAGACAACACTAGAAGTCAGCACACAAAATCACAGACTCCTCCAATTATTCCACCCAAACCAAGCAGCAACCGCTAAATTTACCTTCAGCAGCAGCCGCATTCTCTGGTTCTGATTGGCTGCGGCTCCCAAGAGGCCCTCTGTATCCAGCGCAATGAGGCTGAGAGTGGGGTTGTAAGCAGCCCAAACTCCCACAGTACAGGAGCTGGGGGACTTGGAGGTGTAGAAAACAGTCTCGCCATCAAACAGGACGTGGTTAAGCGTGTGGGACTTGCCATCACCGGTGTTTCCAAAGATGGAGAGGACCTTGACGCCCGCTACGTCGGCACAGCCAAGTCGCTCCACGAACTCGGCCTCATCCCGGACCTATAGGATGAGAGGAGAAAGAGCACCAAGAGACAGGCTGGTTACAGAGATGAGCTATTTTGTGGCACCGTGATACAATTGGGCAAATTACTTTTACTGATTCTTTACGAACGGTATTATTTATTTTAAACAAAGAAACCAAAACAAAACAAAAAAAGAACTGCGGGGGATTAGTGACTTCAATCTTAACGCTGGTTCTTCATACAGATTACCTTAAGTACACAAGAAAACATTATCTCTTGTACTTTGTAACACTGTGAGGGTGCCTTCCATGTGGGTCAACTGTGCTGTATGACTCACCAGGGACTTTCCTAATAGCAACCCTGTCTGCTGTTGTGCTGCTCTTATTTACAACTTAAATTTAATGTTTTTTCACAGTATTATAAGCAAGACACCATCCACACGTTAAAGCCACGGGCTGTATACAGACAAAGGCTAAAAAGACAAGAGGCTAAACACGACGAACATCCAAACACGCTGTTTAACGTCGCATTAGCAAAGCGTCGTGAAGTAGCTAAAGCCTCAACAAACTTGCTTTATTAGCTTCAAGACAAAAAGATCGATTTAGCGCTGAAAGCAGATTTGGCTCATCCAATATTTGTTTCTTTTCGTGACAAAAGATAGTTAAGGGCCTTCCGTAACAGGAGTCTTCCCCTTTCTAGCCTAGCGGCTAACTGTTAGCCGCCGTTAGCTCAGCTGATGTTAGCTAACTTTACCTGCAGGTTTTCTTGCTCGTCCACGAGCAGGAAGCTCCGGCCGCCGCCGTTGGGACGGTCCTCTGGCTTCAATGGACTGATCGACAAACTATCCATTTCTTTCATCAGTATATCGGACATCGTTGTTCACTTAATTGAAACGCATTTGTGGCAGCAGCACCAAAGAGCAAAGCGAAAGTTTAACATGACGCCTACCTGTCGGTCAATCACAACAACAGCGCGTGGACTGTAGGAGGAGCCAGATGGGGCCACGCAGGGCAGCAACGTAAGACGCGCTTGTTTGACTTTGGTCTAAACATGAGCACCACCGAGTGGTCAGCCGCAATACAGCACCTCACATGCCATTCAACAAACTTCCTTCATCAGGGAATGAGAAAGCATAAAATAAAACCGAGTGGACCCATGTGCCCGGTCTTTTGTAGCCCCTAATATATATTATTATAATAATTTTTCTTATTTAGGATTAATGATGTGAACCAAACACAAATAACGTTCATCTAACATTTCTTGCTACGTTAATACAAAATAACACATTTATTATTCTTCACAACTAAAGAATAACGCACAAAATCAAAGTTTCCTTAACTGACAGAGAGTATTTTATCGGAGCGGTGCTTCCATGCTAGAGCTGCTTGCTAATGTTCATTAAATATTTGTTAGCACAGATCTATAAATATCACATGTCACTGGCTTCAGAGCGGCGCCACTGCTGCTAACATGACATGGAGAAAGAAATTCCAGCATTGCTGCTCTAACGGCTCTGAGTCCTTCCTTCCTTCCTCCCTCATCTCCTCCCTCCCTTCCTTCCAATGTCTAGGGAGTGGAAAATGCCAGCCCAGGCTTTGGCATAGTCGCTTTAACACCCTTGTCTCTAGCCTGAGTCAAATAAAATCGCCACCTGGGACAGATCCAGCAAAAGATGTAGTAAGGGCAAGAAAACGAGCGAGTGCGGGAAGGATGCAATAAAGGATGGCGTGGTTAAGGATTTAGAGAGGGTCCCGGCCTTTCTCCGGGCTCAACTATGAGAGACAAATGTCTGAAAGAATCAATTATAGGCCTACTCCCAACCCATCACCCCTGATTAATGAATAATTAAAGCTTCTCATTGCAGGGCTATCTAACATCCATGAGGCCACGAAGCCGCTAAGATTACGCAGAAACAACTTCTCTTGATTTTCAACAAATGACTATACAGACCTGTCCTCAGTTTCCTTAACAAAACAGGTAAACATCTTTGTCTGCAGTTTGTGCTTTTTGATACTCGAGTATCCAGTTATTCCCTTTACAGTGCAATTAATATGATACCTGACCCAAATTTGCACCCATATCCACAATCATACCTCTGTAAACAAACACAATTTAGTGTTTAGCTGCTATAAGAGCCAGAGTCATCATCATCACCCAGACAAGGGAACGATGCTTATAGGAGAGACTGACAGAAAGTCCTGCAACCCAACCTCAACATAACTGTGGTGGATTTTCTTCTTCTTCTTTCTTTTCTATAAATTTGGATGGGGGGTATGGGGGGCATTGCCCTAACAAGTCCGAGGCGGGACCGTGGTCCACTTAAACCGCTACCCCCGCTGGAACTTGTAGTACTGTGCTCCTCGGCGCGTCTCATGTTGACATGCATAAAAACTACACTTCCCCAAAGCTGTCACAGAGCGCTCCCGCCTCCCATTGGCTGGCCGCTCCAGCCGCAGCCCCAGAGAATGAATGAAATTGAAATAGCTGCTACATTACATGTACAATACCGGGCTCTGCAGTGTTGCATTCTAGCATACTATATCAAAATGGCCACAGCGGTACAGAACCCCCTCAAATCGTAAGTACAACACGTTTCCTGAGTGTTTGCGCTTTTTTCGGTCATTGTGCATGCTGTCACTGTCAATTTAAGCCCCTCAATTTCCCACATATTTCCCCAGCATGATTACCAACGCGTCTATATGCATGCAGTGCATACAGCGGAGAATGAGATAACGTCAGGAGAGGCGAATCAGCCCCGGAGAAAAGTTAGATTTAAAGCTGATGGAGGTTTCTGGGAGGTTTTTTTGGGCATGAGTGGTGGGGGGATTATTGCGCGCTCCGATGCAATTCATATAATCATTTCTCTGAGCCGACAGCAGCGTGTGTGCAGGGATATGGAGGAATGCTGGAGGTAGATTTGGGTGACCCGGTATGTCCCTTGCCAGTGTAGCCAGCCAAGATCACGGCCAAAGCCGGGCTGGAGTGGCAAGGCTGTCCGGGAGGAAGGGGGATGGTTTAGATGGCTTTACAGTACCTGTGTGTATATTTTGTTGAAGGGGGGCTGAGAGGAGGTAAACAAGTAGACTGAACGAAGTGCTCCGTTCCCGGGTTTTTAGGTTGCAGCGTTACCTTTACTGCCGGACCTCTTGGAAACGTATAGTGCGAGGTAAATAACGCTCCTCCAAGACTTGCTTTCATCTTCGGCGCTTAGAATAAAGCCTGGAATCCAACCCAAACCCCGGCGCTTTACATTTAGTGCAGCTACATCACAGCGGACATTTATCTCCACTGACAGACGTTAAAGCGGCGGGTTTCCCCGTGAAGTTTCTTCCGCGATGATCCCCTTTGTGCAGTTTTTTTTGGGTGGTGGGGGTGGTGGGAGTGGAATGTCTTTTTTTTTGTTTTTTTGTTTTTTGTTCTGAGACTGGTTTCAGCGGAATGCAGACGCCTGCTGCCCGCCTCAGCTCCCGGCCAAAAAGGTGGCTGATGTGCGTCTGTCAGCGGGTACGCACGTTCAGCCAAAAAAACAAAAAAACAATAGCTCGAGTACCTTGGAGTGTTTGAGCACACAAACGCTCCAGCTCAGGCAGTTTGAAACAAAGAAAAGTCACAAGACCTATGTGCCAAAGGAAGGAGGGAGGGGGGGAGGCACATCGGATGCTGTGCAGGTTTTTACCTGAGCAGGGAGATGGGATATAGTGTCTGTCTGTCAGCTTCTCCGAGAGGCGACATTTCGCGCATTTCCATGAACGACTGCCCTGTACGTGCCTGCTGTGAAAAGCTCCTCACAGGAGAGAGGGAACTGGATTTGTAACGGTGCTGATTGGTCAGCAAGCCCTGATTGACTGTGATGGTATTTTGGGGGTGTTTTGGTTCAAAGTACTTGTACTACAACGCAACGCAGGGACCACAGATATAACGCAAACACGCAGGAGATGAATCATTTATTTTTGGTTTATATATGCTCTAAAGGGCAGGTATGTGGCAATGCCGATGACGGGACGAGAATGGATGGGTGGAAAAGGATGAAGGCTCCTCTTCTCTCCTCCACAGGATCCAAGCAAAGAAAAAGTGTGTCCAGATTGTTCCCAGAGGCCCTCAGTGGCACCATGTCAGGGATTAAATTGACTCATTTGCATGGAGTACACACCAAGACACACAAACAGAGAACACAGGGTTTTGGTACAAGGAGGAGAATAGAATGGGGGGTGGGGGGAGTGTACAAAAGACAGCAAAGTAAGTGGTTAGAAAGAGTGACTAATGAACTACAGCCCAATTTTGAGTGGACTTACACTGATTTCTTTTTAAGTGCTTCAAGTTAGACCAGAACCTCCATATTGTTAGCCAGTATCAACCCTGCAGGGATGCTGGATTCCCTTAAAGCACGTGAGAAGAGGACAAAGCTAGATGTATTTATTTATTTATTACACAAGGCCACAGCAATCAAAGCGGCCTTTAATATCTCACCAACTGCATAAATGCCATCATTACGCAGTGTGGGTTTAACTGTGTTCCAGTTACCGCTCTGCAATGGGCTTTTAAACAAGCCCTTGTAATTAGCATGTCTACAAACAAACTTGCTATTAGAGGCTTACAAATTAGGGGCCCATCCAGTAAAATGGGCCAAACAACCAGCAAAATTGGGTTCAAAGTCAGCCCTAATAGGGTGGCTGAGCCCTGCGCGCCTGGAGATGACGCCTGTTGTGCCCATGAATGTCCCCAGACCTTGCTGGATCTCTGCGGCGAATTAGCTTTAATTCAGTGTATATAAATCTTTGGGAAGCTGCTGGTCCCCACTGTCCAGCTGAGTGTGAGCGGGACACTGTGACAGCCAGTCTACGTGAGTGGAGGTATGGTGGAGGGTTGATGTGCAACAGCAAATGAGGGGAGGAGAACACCGAGCTCCATTCAATCTGCTGGGCATTCCCCTACCAGCCCTTCTCCCTGTCTATCACTCTCTCTCTCTCTCTCTCTGCTGGATTAGACTCGTTTATAATCTCTCTTTCTCCCTCCCTTTTACTTCCTCTCTGTCCTCCCATCACCCTGCTGCCCTCTCTTCCACTATATGCCTCCCTCCTTCTTCGCCGCTTTCCCCATCCATCACTAGTTTTGCCGTCTCTCGTTTGTATTCAGCCATCTCCTTTTTCTCTCTCCCTCTCTCTCTTTTTGTTGTCCATTTTCCTTCTTTTTGGCCTCAAACCATCTGAGCCCTCTCCCCTCCCACCACTCTTCTTTACATTGTGAATCAAGGCATGGCCACTCTTTTAATAAACCACATCGATGAGAAATTCCTACGCATTCTCTCAGATCCCTCGAAACTCCGTTATATAGCTTACAGCTAAGAGTTCCTTAAGATGTATCTACTGTATATTTGGGCCATCCACTGCCAAGAAAGGGCTTTTAGTATACTGTCACCACATTATATAATGTTTCATAAGAGTTATGGTGTTTACAAAAGACACCCTGAATATTTGGGCTTCTGGATGTCTGCTTATAAGTCATCTTTAAAATCCTCTGCAGATGAAAGTCTTTCGGGAGGAGAGCGCAATTAAATGAAATTTCAGACTTTGCAGCAATCACTTAAAGGCACAGGTGGCAGAACTGATCAAAATGACAGTGGATGGCGTGTGCATTTCCACGATATTACTTCCCCGTGCTGGTTAGAGAGGGAGATGTAGATAGTTGCGCGCTGTGGCACTGGCAGCAGTCGTGGTGGCAGGGCCCTATATGATATTATTTCTGCCCTGCCTGACTGAGCTAAATGAGTTCCGTGTAATAACCGGCTCTGTGTGCAAACAGCCCCGTGTGATGGCTGAAGCCACAGCCTGAGCATCCATTTCTAGATCTTTCCCTCTCCTTTCAATCTCTCCCTTTCATTCCCTCACTCGCTCATTTGTGTGGCATCGCGCGTGTGTACGGAGGTAGACAGGAAGGCACACAAACACGCACACACTGTTGCACTCTCTCATTTCCTCTCTTACTCTCAGTTTTTTTCTTCACCCGTATGGGAGTAAGCCTGAGGTCTGATGTTTTTAAGGGTATTTCTTTTTCCGACTTATTCCTTTCATCATCCCCTTATTTAGACTTTCTATCTGTTTTACTTTTTTTATGAAGACAGGAGAGAGAGAAACACACACACAGAGTGTGTGAGAGAGAGAGCGAGAAAGAGAGAGACATAGATAAGTATTTTTAGCTCTATGACCTATTTCTCCAGTGCTACCTAACTGACTGTCAGTCAGCTGCACTGCTTTGGGACTTTGCGTGATTTCCAGCTAGGGAATTTGGAATTTGTAGTTCTGTTTGGTTGGAACTTGAAGTCCAAACTAAAGGCGTGGTAGGAAAGGAACAGAATATATTAAGCCTCTAGTCTCCTCAACATTATTTCTTCTCTCTTGTCAGTCCCTATTTATATTATTCCCAGTGTCTGTGCGCGTCCACTGGTTCCCTATCAGGAGTTATTGAGGGAGGAGTCAACAAAAAACCCCAGTGCCTGCTTTCCTCTGCAGCACTTTAATAAGGATGCACAGTGGTGTGGGGAAGTGGGGGTCTGTAGGTTTGGTGGGGTGGGCTGGGGGCCACTAATAAACACACACACACGTAGCCACACATGCAGACACACGTGCGCACCCAGATACAGAGGTAGGGAATCCATCGCCTTAATAAGAGGCCAAGTGCAGTGGTGATAAATCTCACCTGAAGGAGCTGTTCACAGGCAGATTGCCTTACCCTGATGTACTGCCCTCAATGCACACTGCAGCCAGTTATAGGCTATATACACCCACCCACGCGCGGGGATGTATGCGCACGCAAACACAAACAGTCAGCGCGCATAAACAGGCACGAACGAGCGATAGCCGCACGCATATGTAGAGACAAACAAACGCAAGCGGCAATCGTGAACAGACACATGGACATGGTGGGCCTGTGATTCACAGATTTAGAGGGTTTCTCGGAGAACCACACCCAGCGGACAAGCAGGCAGACGCACAACTCTTCATTAAAATCGCATACAGCAGGTAACACAAAGCGCTGACAGAAACGACACGATCTGTTGCACGGCCCTGCCTGTTTCTGCCTCCCTCCGTCAGATCTCTCGTCATGTTCAAATATGCAAACAGTCAGTTGCAGACACACACACAAACACTCGTGCACATACACACATGGCCATACCCAGTGCTGTGACAGCCATTCGAGGAAACTGACGCTTTCCAGCTGGTAGCGTGGCAGACGTCCGCTCCTGCACAGACACAGCCACACTCACACTCCTGTCTGTCCATCTGTCTGTCTGTCACTGTCAAACTGAATGTGCGGCCTCTTTGTCTTTTTCTGACTGGCGTGCACGCTCTCAGTCACACACACACACACACACACACACACACACACACACACACACACACACACACACACACACACACACGTTTCCATTAACCTGCATACAGGAGTAGGACTGCATTAGTGCATGCACTCCAAATGTATGTGTCTCACTCTTCAACCCAATTTTTTTTTACTCTTGATCTGCGTTTGCCAGACCACATCTCTCTACAATACTTCATCAATATGCATGCAATATCTGCTAGTGTGTGTTCACGGGCAGCCATCCACACATATTTCAGTAGCCCAGCCTAGATATACTATATACACATACAAATATCTATATATTCCTACTACTGCAGCCTTGCAGTCTTCAGAAGAACAGAAAAATGTGTTGCTGTGAACAAGTGCACATGCACACACAGAAAGAAGAGAGAGAGAGAGAGAAAAAGACAAATCATTCGACTGAGAGAGAGAGAGAGAGAGGAGGAGAGTGGAAAAGAAATTGAATTGGGGATGGTGAGGGTGGAGGGGCATGAGGAGGAGGAGGAGGGGTGAATTGGTAAGGGTGATATTGCATAGTTTAATCTGTTGAGTTCAGCCATGGAGGGGCTGGGGTGGGGGAAGGGGAGGCACGGAACAGTGGTAGGCCGCCTGATATTAGTTCTCCTCTGCGAGCACACACACACACACACACACACACACACACACACACACACACACACACACACACACACA
>NW_005187724.1:434954-452676 GCF_000239375.1 Pundamilia nyererei
TGTGTGTGTGTGTGTGTGGGTACAGATGGACAATGGTGGATAGGACAGGTGTGTGGACAGGTGTACAGGCTTGAGTATGTAGGCACAAGTGTTTCTACAGGCTCCAAACTCAACCGAGACGTGCACACAGCTACCAGCCACGCTGTCGGCAGCATTTGCTAACAAATCTTAAGTGCAGAACACAATCTGCCCTCAGTCCTCAAAAAGCCATTTACAAGTGAACTACTTCATTTCCTTACAGTTTAATTACCTAATTCCACCCAGTTGGAAACCACCACTGAAATGAAATCCTTTGTTGGAATGGACGTTTCTTGTAATTTCTGATTCCCTCATATTTTCCCCACCCAATAATATGACTTCACCTCTAGGGGGAGCCCTCTGTTTCCCTATCGGTTGGGGAACCAGCTAATTGGTGTGGTTAATTGCACCATAATAGAAAAATGCTGGCGGCAGTCTACGTGCGTTTGAGCGCCAGTGCAACCCTGGGCCGAGGCTCAGTGTGCGCTGAAGTGGACTTCTGCTGGATGGGACTTGAGGGATCACGGAGAGAGTCAGACAATGGCTTACCCAGGGTGGTCCTGGTGGGGTGGCTGTGCTTTTTTTAAGGATGCTTCTGTATCTACTGCCTGTCAGCTGCACCAGTCTGTTTATTTGTGTGCGTGCTCCCAGTGATACCAGTTACTTCAGTGTTTTCATGGAGGCCTCTCCCTCCCTGCTGTTTGCTTAGTGCAGGCTGAGGCAGACAGCTCAGTGTGGGCTTAGGATTCATACACACATATACACACACACATTCACAAACACACAGTCTGCATGCTCCAGGCACTCTCATTCTCTTTTCTTATCTAATCTCGAGCCTGTGTTTGTATGTGTGGCTAAAGGTTCATATTATTACTGCCTGTGCATGCAAGCATCTCCTCCGTCTGCATGCCTCCTCTTTGTTTTTGTGGCTAAATATTACCCATACAAATGCATATAGCGCCATTGGTGGTGTTACTTTAAGTATTTCTGTGTGCAGGCACCCTTGCACAGGTGTCCTTTCCAGTTTTTGTGCCCTTGCATAGTGCGGATCTGCTTGATTGTCATTTCTGTCATGTCTGCATGGACATTTTTGGTAGTCAGCTCCAGTTTGTTGGAGAGCTGGCTCCATGCCAGTTCATTACTAAAGCGGCTACTATTTCTCCCTGCTCTTGCGAGTCTGTTTGCATCCATTAGTGTAAAATATAGCTAAAATAAACCTGAAATAGAAATACATGTTGAAAAATATCACAGATGAAAACGATTGGAATTGTAAAATTAGTTTTCATGCTGATTGAGGCACATAACCCCTGTCTTCATGTGTCTGTGTGTGTGTGTCTGTGTGTGTGTGTGTGTGTGCGTTCACTGATGTGGAATCAGGTTTCGGCTTTTCTTAATCGGCTGTGTGGTTTGATGATAGGCAGTTTGGTTTCTCTGTGTGTTCCCCTGTGGTCTGTGTTTTCACCAACTGCTTGGCTGGTATAGGACCACAGTGGCCACAAGCCAGAGAGGTGCAGATGTTTCCCTGTCTGTGCTAAACATCTGTGTGGAGCAGGGGTGTCAAACATAGGGAGAGGGGCCCAGATCTGGCCTGCCAAAGGGTCACATTTGTCCCACTGCATGGCTTTGCAAAGTGTGAAATGTGCAGCCAAGTCATACCTGCCACTTGTCTGGTGTGGTGGGGCCAGCCTTACTGCACAGGAGCAAAAATGCAAAGGACAATGTTAAAAGTATTTCTAGAAGTTGCTTGAATGATAAAAACATAAAAATAATATTGTTTTTCAGTTACAGGAATTCTACATATGAAGACATGTAGTGACAGCAAACACAAGGAATGTGGAATACTATAGACGCAGAGTTGAAATTGCACTTAATTTTTATTTAAGATATCTTGGAACGTTTATGGTCTGTTTTTGTTCAGTTAAATCATGAAATGATAAAATAATTTAAGAACAAATAATACATTACTCTGGGACGAGATCGCAGATCCGAGCAGAGGAAATGAGCTTCCTCCAAGAGGTTTTGGGGCTCTCTGTTTCCCTCAGCAATGATCCTATCTCTGATTTCAGTGCTGAGTGGCTCAGAATTGAACTGCCGTGCCTCCGCATCGAAAAGAGCCACTTGTGGTATTTGACTTGCATGCCTCCTGGACAGCTCCTATTTGAGGTGTTTCTGGCATGTCCAGCAGGGACAGAGGCTTGTGTCTCGGCTGAGTAGAGCTGGAGGAGGTGGTCAGGGACAAGGCGGTGGACAGATGACACTAAAGAGGGGTAATGGTTTCACAATTTTTAGCTATGGCCCATTTAAATGTGGTTTGTCCAGAATATATGGCCACAAACTAAAAGGCAACACCCTGGTCTGCTTTCTTCCTTATTGACGTTTTAAAAAAACTAGTTCAGCATTTTGGGAAATGTCTCCTTCCCTCTTGATACCTTTACAATGGAGCCATGCTACTTGTTTTCAGTCTAAGATAAGCTGACAATCACCTGGCTACAACTTAATACAACAAACAGTTGCGTCTGTCATGAGCGGCTTTTAAAGCGGCGACTGTGTCGCACCTGCAGATCCACAAGGGAGCACAGGGTGTCCTCTGGTGAATTGAGAACAGCTTCTCTTTTTTTCTTTTTCAATTTCACTGCTATTCAGATTTAATATTCTTTTTAGCAAGCTGGCCAGCACAAAGGCAGACAGAATTTAAGGCAATATTTGGTGATCACACTTTTTCCTGCTGTTGCCACCCACTCAATGTGATTTCTGAATCAAATCTAAGAACCAGCGATTATTACTTTTCAAATCGATGTTGAATGTCGGACCAACGCTCGTTGCTATTTGCAGCTGAATTGGGGGTTTTACTCTCCAGAGAAATGTTTGTGAGAGCTCAAAAAAAAAAAAAAGTGTCCGAAATAAGCTTTCCACACATCCCCTGCCCCCGCTCTGCTACTGTGGGGATCTGCTCTTTTTCTCCCAAACTTTCATTCCCCATCTCTTCCCGGATGTCACTTTCTTCTGCCTCTTGCTCTCTCCTCAGCCCATCTCACCCTGCGTCCTCTCTTTCTTCAAGTGGCGTCTCCCAGCTTTCTCTGCGGGTATCTTCCTCCTCGTACAGCTCTACTGCTGTACGAGCCTTCAAACTGGCAAACAGTCATGCGGCTCTCCTATCACAATATAATGAGATTGCAAGCGCCCAAATTGAAAGAAGCCATTTTCTACAGCTGTCAACTTATTATCGAGGAGGGACCGACTTATTCTGGCGCCTCTAAAGGCAGCAGAGGAGAGAGAGGGATGGAGGTGATGGAGAGATCGAAGGGAGCAGGTTTTGAAAAATGGAGGGGGAGGAATGTGGGGAGCTGTTTTACATTTAACATTTTTCTTTTTCCGCTCTCTCCCAGTCTCTCTGGTATTTCAGTTTGGTCACTAGCACAGCCTTGAAGTCCGGGTCTTTTATTCACCATGTTCTTGTTAATATTTTAAACAGCACCGTGTAAGGCTTTCTAGGCCTGTGAACGTATGCGCCCGTTTGAGCGCCTCTCATCAAGTGTGAGTGTTTATTCTCCGTCCTCATGACTATTTATACAAACAGCAGGTACTGGATATTTGTCTCTGAGGGAATGGATTTCTCTATTTTGGCCAAGCTTCTCCCGGCCCATTTAAAATTCAGGCATTTAGGTATTGCTTTTATCCGTAGCACCTCCTAATGAGTGAGTGGTGTCTGAGTGGCTCTGTGGATCTAACCTGTTATTTTCTGGACAGGCCTCTAGTGCAATTCATTTTTTTCTTTTCCAGTTGTTTATTGTAAACTGCAGGGAGGAGCATGGGCACAGCTCTAAAAGAAAAAAAGTAAAATAAGGTGAGGAAAAGTTCTGCTGACGCACCTTTTACACGGCCGTGAAATACTTTGATGGTCAGATATGCATGGCCGCCTGAAGGGACAGAGCTGAAAGGAGTGTATTCTCCTCAGCAGAAGGGGAGCAGCAGCTCCTTTCCAAAGACATGCAAACAGACATGAGCGCAGCATTGATGCCCCAGTCGCATCCTTTAAATGTCATACGTTGGCCCGAATGGTTGCAGAGCTGGTTTAGGAGGTTTTGAAGATTCAGTACACAAGCTGTCAGTCATCACAAGCATCTGCTGGGTCCGATGGCAGTGCTGAGTTTGTTCTTATTTCCAAACAGGACAGCTGATTCTACTTGACATTGTCACAAGAGGTTTTCCCTCGTCTTTCAGACCTAATTCTGCTTTCATTCTGTGTTGATTGGGGTAATATGCTCTGTTTGTGCGTCCATATTGAGCTGTAGCGTAGTGTGACGTTAATCCAGCTTTTTATTAATGAGCCAGGCTGGTGAGTTTTTTATTCCCGTGAGCTGGTTTACTTTTTATCTGCCAGTTAGTAGGTTTGTTAAAATGATTTAACAGTAGGGCTTGGTGATATGGCCTAAAATTTATATCGCGATATAATTTGAAGCATGTGCGGTAATGATATATATCACGATATATTCTTTTCTTCTGTATAACGCATTTTCCACACTATAAGGCGCACTTAAAATCCTTTAATTTTCTCAAAAATCGAGAGTGTGCCTTATGTATGAATTCTGGTTGTGCTTACTGACCTCGAACCGATTTTGGCTGCAGAAATCTGTTAAAAAAGGTTTTAGTACAACTTTGGTAAGCTGCACTGCTTGATGGATTGTCAGAGCATTACGGCTGCCGTAGTGAGGAGCTTCGCGGAGTAATCTGAGTCCAAAACTCCGTCGGCGTCAGGTCCCAAAGTCAAACAACACCAAGAGTTAAAAACGGTCTAAATTCTTTCATCTTTAATTAAGTCATCAGCGTTGCTGCTTTATCGGGTGTAACAATTAAGTTTTACATCCATGAAAACAGGATTTATTAAATTTAACAGAGTTAGAAGTTAACAGGAAGTTAGCTCGCTAGTTTACACCTAAACATTTCATACCATGTTCTGACTGAGAGATTTTTGAAACTAATTAAAACGTACAGCTCTGCTACCACTTCCAACATAAATGAAGACAGAAAACTAAACAGCAGTGGCGTTTGCAGGGTCACTGAAGTCGGACTACCTGGTATATAATGATTTAGATTTTTAACCGGAAACTCCTTTTATCTACACATCTATCCATGCCACAACCTTCCATGCAGTTAAAGTTGTGGTATGCCTACGTGACCCTGGACCAAGATCAATTATGATGATCCAGGAACAACACCAATGCAGGGCTATCAGACACACCCTAGTGACCACAGTATTTTCTGTGGGATGAGAGGGGGAAGTAATGAGACATACTCCTTTATTAAAGCATTGATTTTGACATAAACAGGAGGTAAATATAGGTGATGCTAATGCCATTAGCTAATGCTTCTGCTCTATTTAGGTCCCAGCCTCAAATAATGTGGCTGCTGTGATAAATGTCAAACAAAGTCCAAATATAGGGCAGGCTGAGCCGGATGGATGATTATCAAAATATCAAACTTTAACACAATTTTTCCACATCTAAAACATAGTCGACATAATATTTTTCATGGGCATCATTGTTCCCCGAGCTTCACCTTGTGTTTGCTGTTATAACCAGTGATGAGAGGGGTTCTTCAACCTCTTAAAAGTAAGGGGAAAAAAAGAGGATAAAAGTGGACCTTTTATGCCACGCTGCAAAATTTCCATAAACGTTTGTGTGAGTTCTTCTGAAGGACATTGTTTAATTTAGTGAATTGTTGAAAGGTGCGTGTTGCCTGTTTAAAGTGAAGCTTCATCAGCTTTACACACCAAAGTCTGTTGACAGGTGTTTGCGGAATATGTGTGTGTGTGGCGTTTAAAGTCTTATGCATCTCCAAAGGGACTCAAGTCCCTCAACTCCTTTGAGTCAGCATCAGGTGGGGCTGCAGACTAAAAGAAACCTGAAAGTGAAAAAAACCCGTTGTGGGTGTTGAAATGAACTTACTATTCCTTGTGGTCTGGTCCTCCTCTCCACTTCAGGCTAGACCCTCAAGGCTGCATTAGCCATTACTAGCATAACAATGTCTGAAGTGAGCTGCCGAAGGTCAAATTGCATTGTGGAAAATGTGTGTGCCAGGTTGTGACAAGACAGAATTACATGTGGAATTTAAAAAAAGAGTATTTCTGGCTCTGCTCCATGCATTCTGATGATTTTTCTTTTTAAAAAGCCTTTATGAGTCTGGCAGTGGTAAAAGAAGGCAATGCTAAATCGGTGGAGGAAAACTGCATTGTGGAGATACAACCGAATAACACACAAATCTACATCTAATCGTTCAGTTAATAGGCCACGCCCCTTCAGTGGTTGGACAGAAACAAGAAAAAAAAAAGTCAAGAAATCGCTACCAGCCACTACCCTGCACTGTCTTTGTGAGCTCGCTGTTGGCCCTCGATGAGTGCATGCGTGTGCGCGCGCTCGCGCAGTTTTGTGTGTCGTGTATCTATCGTCTGTATAGTAGAGTGACCTTGATGTCTGTGCTCAGCAGGAAGACGCTAGAGAGGAGTGATTAACAAGAGAGAGACAAAAAGAGGAGAGAGAGAAGTGCAAAGAAAGATGAAAATATAAAACACAAAGGGAGGAGAAAAAAAGAACAGCAGGAGAACAGGGGGAGTGGGAAAGTTAAACACGCAAGTAAAAAAAAGAAAGAAAAGAAAAACAGTCTTGGAAACAAGTGAGAGAGCGAGAGAGACAGAGCGAGGGAAACGAGTTGTGAAAGAATGAGAAGCCAAACGAACGGGGGGGCAAATTAGGGTGGGGTGGAGGAATGACTCACCGCACATCTACTCACTTTTTTCTCCTTCTTCTTCTTCTTCTTCTTCTTCTTCTTCTCCCTGCAGGCAATCTGGAGGTGCAGTCATCAAGAACAGGTACGAAGGGGTGTGGGAGAGGGGTGGGGTGGTGAGGTTGAGTGGAGGGAGGGACAAAGGGAAGAATATCCCACTGCATGTTAATAAAACTCACACTTGTACAGGTGGGGAAATACTGTGCATACATTGTTCTTGCAGTGAGAATAAAGTGTTATATACTCTCTTACTGTACAGGATGTGTGTGTCTGTGTGTATGGGTGTGTGGTGTTAACAGTGAGTGGTCGCCAGCTTGTCTGCCGTGACCCAGGTTATTAGGACTGTGCATCTCCACTCCTACACACACACACACACACACACACACACACACACACACACACACACACACACACACACACACAGACTGTAGCTGTCCATGACTGTTCACCCACTGCCCCTTTTGATGGTTTGGCTGTGTGCAAGCTTCACGTTGCTCCTTGTTCTACTTAAAGCCTTCCTCTTTCGACTCACACGCCACACTGGACCTCCTCTTGTCCTTCACCTTTAACCCCTCCCTATAACCTCCATCCTTGTTCTTCCCCTTTGCTCTGACTCAGTCTTGGAGAGGAGTTTTATAAGGAGGCCATCGAACACTGTCGCAGCTACAATGCCCGTCTGTGTGCAGAGCGCTCCATGCGGCTCCCTTTCCTGGACTCCCAGACCGGGGTGGCCCAGAGCAACTGCTACATCTGGATGGAGAAGAACCACCGTGGACCAGGTTTGTGTATGTGTGTGTGTGTTTTTTTAGTGTTTTTACCCATCAGAGTGTTCTTCCTCTTCTTCTCCTATGTTGGTGTGTGTGTATGCCAGCTGTTGTGCTACACGAACTGTTCTCTCCAGTCGCTCATCACGCTTCTTCCTTCCTTCCATCCTCTGCTCTGCTTCTTTCTGTCTTTCCTTTTCATGCCTCCTACCTCTCACACCTCACCTTTTTTCCCCCAACGGGTGTTTCCTCATTGCTTTTTCCTTCTCTGTAACATCAGTGTGTTTTGGCACTGAATCAGACAGCCCTGTAGGCGATGTTACGCCGCTGGCACCAGCTATTCCAGAGACAACACACTTATGTGCGTGTAGTTTTGTGTAATGCCTGATGCATTAACCATTTTGGTTTGTACAATTTATTTATTTATTTTTTGCTTTCTGAGTGAGTCACTTTCAGATAAAACTTTATTTTCAATGTAACCCAAATTAGAATTGAACTCACTTATTGAATTTTTAAAAGAATTTTTAATTTTTATTTCGTGTTTGTAGATTTAAAGTTGTTTTTCTTTGTTTAATTTCACTACTTTATGTTAACTTTGAACAAAATTGCCACATTTTCTAAAACCACCAAACAAAACTTCATTGTTCATTGGATATTTTACACATGCACATTAACCCAACACAGCACCATCACACTTTTCTTTGGAGTGGTTTCGTCACACTGAGATCCAATAACTACTATTATAGCTTCCAATGGTGCACAGAGGACACAATATGATTTTTCCTGTAGTGTCACATACCCATACCAACATTTGTGGCCACATTAGCTGGCATCAGGGCTGTAGAGTGGTGAATGACAGTTAAATAAGCTACATTTTTGTAGTTTAGTGGTAGTTCAAGTAGTTAAAGACAACATGAAACACTAAACATATAAAGGCTAATTTACACCACTGAGCCCTCCTCAAAACTGATATACTGTAGATATAACTCCGTGAAGCTGGATTTAAAAAAACAAGTGCTTAAGGTTTTAAAAAAATGTTTAGCACCATCTTCTGACATCATGTGGTTGGTTGGTTGTGGTTAATAGCCTTACATTAGAGCAGTGTTTCCCAACCTTTTGGAGCCATGGCACATAGCACACAGCACACCACCAAACAAAAAATTTCACAAAAAACATATTGACAAAAAACATGCACCAGCTATAGCGGCTATAGTTTGGTGGAGGGGGCGATCGTGGCTCAAGAGTTGGGAGTTCACCTTGTAATCGGAAGGTTGCCGGTTCGAGCCCCGGCTTGGACAGTCTCGGTCATTGTGTCCTTGGGCAAGACACTTCACCCGTTGCCTACTGGTGGTGGTCAGAGGGCCCGGTGGCGCCAGTGTCCGGCAGCCTCGCCGGGTGGCTGTGGCTACAATGTAGCTTGCCATCACCTGTGTGTGTCAATGAGTGGATGACTGGATATGTAAAGCGCTTTGGGGTCCTTAGGGACTAGTAAAGCGCTATACAAATACAGGCCATTTGCCATTTCCCCATATACCATTTTTGCTTTCTTCTGACTACTACTCATGCTAGGACCTTCCTCTGGGTTGGACTTTTCTCCAGGACCCAGGTCAGATTGACTACTTTTGCTTTTCAAATATTTATCTATTGCTGTTACACCCTGCATTGTCGCATGACAATGTAATTTCTTCTTCATCTTCTTCTGTTTAATTGGCAGTTGGCAACCCGTTTAATTGGAGCAAGAAGTTGTACTGCCCTCTAGTGGAAGAGAATGTAGTAATTGTTTTGCCCGTTACGCTGGTCGCTTAGAGTACCAATCAGGTGAAACCAGATATTCTTCCACGGGACACCTGATCATTTCTCACGGCACTCCTATGCGCACAGTGGTTGGGAAACACTGAGCTAGCTAACATAAGCTAATATAAGTCTATTATCATCAACCAACCACATGACGTCACGTTCCGTACTGACAGAAGATGGCGCTAAACATGTTTTTAAAACTTTAAGCACCTATTTCTTAAATCCAGCTTCACAGACAGAGTTACATCTATGTCGGTTTTTGAGAGCAGGGCTCCATGGTGTAAATTAGTGTTTCATGTCATCTTTAAAAACACACAAAACAGTCAAAAGTAATCTAACTACTGAAAGCACAACTTGGGTCATAAAAGAAAACAGGAGATTTTTTTTATTTTCAGTTTTAATTTGACCATTTGCAAGTTTCCACTCTAAGTACATCACTTTCACTAGTTATGGCCTCTCCTGATTTTATCCTGTCCGCTCTGAAGACATGGCCAGGTTAGTTAGCTGAGGGTCTTTTGTTGTATTATATTTTTGTTATATCACATGTACATTTATCATTTTTTATAAGCACCCATTCACACCCAGTCACAGAAGCACTTTTTTAAATGTTTTTTTGCCTAAGTGCTTTCTGTCTCACATTCACACTCTGGTGAATGCATCAGAAAGCAACTTGGGTTCAGTATCTGTCTGTATACTATACTGGAGCAGCCAGGGATTGAACCATTAACCTTTGGATTACTAGATGACCTACTCCACCTCATGAGATGAGCTGCTCTAGCCCTCTTCAAAACAGTTTCAGAGCAGTTTCCCAAGAACACCAACTTTTGGATGAATTACTACGAGATCAGGTTGACACATAAATGCAGGGGTACATTCACAGGGGTCACTGGTGGTCACAAGATGGTAACAGTAGGTAACACCAATGGCCAGTGGTCCCTCTAGAGTTTCCTCAACAAGGCCACTTGGGCTAAAGGCTCACAACACCCAGTAATGATAGTACCAGTAATGAATGTACTGAAGTACAGTTATGTTATATAGTGTATTTGCTCTTTATTTATTTGTTATACTGTTTTCTCCTTCTACTTCACTATGTATTTGCAAGTTGCAACTCGTACAATTTATTTTAGGTCTTATTTTGCCGAATATAAAAATAAATCTTCCAATAAATGTATTATAGATAAAGTGACACAGCAGTATATAAGTAATTAGCTGTAATATAAATATTATATACACAGAATACACAGAATACTGCATAATTAATACTTTAAGTAAAACTTTTACACTGTTATTTAAGGATGAAGACTTTTACTTAAAGGGTGTAATGCCTATTTCACTACTATTTAAAGCAGAAGAATAAGAATAAATGTTTAGTTCTTATGCAATGCTACCTTTTCTGTAACACCATCTGTGTCGGGGCACTGCTCTGCACACGAGCTCTCGAGATAAACTAAAATAACAAACCTGAATAAATAACTGCGAAATGTTGTAAAATATAAAATGTGTTAGCGTTTAGCACCACTGTGTCTAGAGTCGCTCACAGTCTCTGGATGTGGGCTGTCTAGTTAATGATGTAAAACACCAAAATTAGTTACTTGGTAATTTATTCCAGCACATCAGACTTTGACATGCCAGAATTATGATTATTTAATAACCCACTTTCCTTCATGTACTAATTAATGTATCAATCATGCCAGTATGTGTGTTCCTCTGTATTTCAGGTCACGCTCCGGGCCAGTTGTACACATACCCCGCTCGCTGCTGGCGCAAGAAGAGACGGCTAAACATCTTGGAGGACCCGCGGCTTGTACCGATCGAGTTCAAGATAGGTGAGTAGGAAATGGGATGAACAGAAACACTTGAAAGAAACTGCAGAATATCTCAACTATGTTAGGTGTGGTAGACATTGCTTATAAATTCAGAGTCACACAGAATATCTCTTTTCTTTGAAAACTTTATGGATGTTATTGTATAACTAACTTCAGTGGAGTGATCATATTTGTAGAAAACTTTAACCTCATGCTTAAGTAACTTTTCTTATTTTCTTATTTTACCAACATTTTACAGCAATTGGTTAATGCTTTGAGAAAATTTAAAAACAGCAATTTTCCACAAGTGTTATACAATCATATGACGCTAAAATGGCCATGATCATTTCAGCCTCTGTGCCGTAGAGATGCTAAAAGTCACTGCAGTTTCATGAACAAGCCAAATGTCGTGTCCTCGGGGCTCTGTCAGCTCGGCTGTGCACGCCAGCGTGAAGTCGTGCTCTCTGCTGCTTTCTGATTGTAATCGTCTCGTTTCACAGACTACGAGGCATCTTTAAAGAAGGAGGGGGGGATCCCAGACGGTCCCGTGCTGGAGTCGCTGCTTGCTGGGGAAACCCTGGACAAGAAGGTAGAAACCAAGGAAGAAGAGCCCATGAGCGAGTGTCAGGTGAGACGCTGCTTCCTCTTTCCTCAGTCGTTTCTCTCTCTGTAGTTCTTTGTTGCTCTCCACGTCTTGTTGTTTTCTTCTCATGTCAGACTGTCTGTCTTTTTTTATCCATCTGTGTTTGCGTTTCTTTGTCTGTCTATGCCTTTTTGTGTGTGCGCGTCTCTCTCTCTCTCTCTTGGAGTGTGCGTTTTGGCGGTGACATGGGCTCCTGCGGCTCCTGACAGCGTGTGCGTGTTTCCCATCACTGCACTTGTGGCTTGTTGTTTTACGGGGATCCCGCTCAGTTGTTTCACAGACTTTGAAAATTGTTTTCTTTTTATCTTCTTTACATTAAAAGGAAACATAACTTATGTGCAAAAACTTAATGCTCATCTGTCTGGAGTATTTCACCAGCTCGAGGCTGCCGCTGTTGAACTCTCACGGACAGCTAATCAATCAGCAGTTGAGTGAATAGCGCTCACAGTGGCCCTTTGAGAGCTGGAGTCGTGTTTAGGGCGTCTAATCCGGGGCTTCCCCCAACTCCTGCTCTTCAGCAGGCAGGCGTTATACCGTGTGTCCCATCAAACACTCAACTATCAGCTTTTTACACTTTTCTTACTACAATATTTGAGCTCAGTGTCTGTGATATTCCACACATGAATATATTTGAACAAAGCTGGTGTCTTTGTTAAAATAGATGTTTAGTCCTACTAAAGCTCTTGCTAATAGAACGCTAAAAGCCTCTCATCCAAGAGGGGCACTCCACTGATTTTACGCATAGTCTTCAGTTTATTCATCACAACGGACTCTGCACAGCCTATGAAGTTTCTAATGAATAGGCTGTAATGCATACTCAAGTGAACCTTTTTGGGGGATTTAGGACACAATGGAGTTCGGTAAAACAAGCTATCAAGTTTTAATATAGGAAGTGGAAGTATGTTTTTGTTGGCTGACCCAAAAGGAAGAGTATGTCTGACACTTCTGCCTGCCTTTACTCATTCTGTCATGCCCCCCTCATCCCATGATTTGCCCAGTTTTATTAGATTTTCATGATCTACCTGTTTAATTGAGAAAATTGTGATTCAAATGTTGTCATATTTTATTGCAGCAAAACGGTGAAAGTATTGGTTATGTTCAGTGTTAATAGTGCTTTCATGCTGGGATCATCCGAACAAGTTAAAAACAGCAGGAAAGTGCGCAATTTAATTTAAACATACGGGCTCATGCAGGGTAAAAGGAAAAATAAATGACTTAAGCGATAAAAGGAAAGGAAACTAACCTGTATGACAGTCCATCTCTCCCTTTCTGTTTCTATATCTCACCAACAGAAGCTGCTTGTTGGGGATTTCCCTCATGAGCTGGAGGCGGATGACATGGATGAAGATGTTCCGAAGCGCAAGAACCGTACCAAAGCACGAGTAAGGAAACAGGGACATTTCAGTCTTTTCCACAGAAATTACTTACTTGTTAATGTGGAAGAGCAGAATCAGGAAAAAACAAATGACCTAGTCTGAGCTCAGAGTTATCAGCTCCAAATCTGTGTCCTGTCTGTAAGACATAAAGGCACGCAGTGCTGGAGACGTGACAGTGTATAAGGAATGATTACTGGAAACTTCACATAAATGTAAAATATAAGTTAGAAATCTTTTCGTGCTTTTTCTGTGTACCAGACTTTGAAGTGAAGTGTCATTACACAAAACTAGAAGTTATTGCAAATAAATGCAAACAGATACAGTGATTAAAATCATGCTGGGAAGACCTCTTTTATAACATCTTTGATTAGATCAGACAGGTCTTTTTTTCCCCCACACTCTTTTTGGGGATCCTATGGGAAGATAATCAAGTGTTAGCAATGCATTCTGAAAGTCACCACACACAAACTCTCTCTCTCTCTCTCTCTCTCACACACACACACACACACACACACACACACACACACACACACACACACACGCTTACACATACACCAGGGTTGCTAATTGGAACTGTTGCTCCCCTGCTAGGTGTCATCAGCCCCCTCCTGCTGGAAGTGGAGCTTTACACTGAGAGCAGATGATTAGAATGCAAACGTGTGTGTGTGTGTGTGTGTGTGTGTTGTGAAACAGTGAGTGAGGAGTGTGCTGCTATGCTGTCTTTATTGTGTATGAGTGTACAAAACTTAGTACATAATAAGCGTGGAAGTTCAAACTTTTATGATTATATTACATGTATTTTTACAAGTGTGTGTGTGTGTCTGTGTGTGTGTGTGCTCTCTGCAGGCCTATGGTGTTGGGGGCATGAGAAAGAGACAAGAGCTGCCTGCCATTGAAGACAGAGACAAGCCTTATGTCTGTGACAGTGAGCGTCACATTTTCTATGGATTCATTTAAGTTTCTCCTTTCTCGTTTCTTCTTGCAAACGTAGATAAATCTAATATTATACACTGCGTGTGTGTTCCAGTCTGCGGGAAGCGCTATAAGAACCGCCCAGGGCTGAGTTACCACTACACTCACACACACCTGGCAGATGAGGAGGGTGAAGAAGACTCAGAGCGACACACGCTACCCTTCCAACGCAAGAACAACCACAAGCGTGAGTCTGCACTTATCTGTCTGTCCATTTGCAGGTTGTTGTGGAGAGTTTTCAGAATATTTGTATTCAAAACAGACTAAGTATAAAACATTTTCAGGGTCATACCAACCATCCTTCATAATCACAGCTGATTGCCTTGAAGTTACCCCAGTGGCATTAGGGATGGGTACAGTGCTGACAAAGCCAAGTCCAGTGTGCACTTGTGTGCATTTTATAATAAGATTTAAGCTGAGTTTTCAGCTCTCTCTTATTCACATTTTAGAACCTTTTTCAACCGCGGTCAAACAATGTGAGCTTCCTTAGTAGAAGAAAAAGGGGTTAAACGTGCATTATAGGACACACTACACCCTGCATTGGGACTGAAAGTTTGCACTAGTTTGAGTCTGATGGACGCAGATTGTCACACTTTTGTTCTCTGTTAACTTCAAGTCTACAGAACGTGGCACATGGCACTTCAATATTAGCATGACTGCCCTGAGGCAAAGTTAGCCCTAGGGTAATTTTGCTCTTTTTCTTTTCTTGCAATGTTTAACCTTTCAGGGATTCGGCTGCTGTAGCCCTGAGCTAATGTCACTGTCAGACCTCATTCAAACTTCTACTATTACCACTGTATCAATACTGTATAGAAACTTTTCAGAAGTGACAAGATAGCTATTTCTGAATGTACAAATGCATCATTATAATGTAGCATACTTGCTATTCATAGGGCGGGTTGAGGGAACACCAAAACAAGCACATGATCATCAGTCATGTCAGTCGCAATGATGAATGTCTATTTGAAATAAAGCACAACCACAGTGTTTAATTTAAGCAAAACAACAGATACATTTTTGTATATGTTGATTGTGTGCCTGTGATTTGTGCCTGCCCTGCTACCTGCTTTCAGAACGTGCACACACAGACCAGTCGCTGTAAGGTTCCTGCCACAAATCTGGGTTTGACAAACTTTAGCAGGAGCTGAAGTTGTTGCTTTTACATGTTTTATTTACTCCTGCAGCTTTGTAGGGTTTCCTGCAGCAGCAGGATCAATACGTGCACCTGAGACAATGTTCATTTTTCAACATAATTATTAATTATTTCCAACACATAGAAAGGATGGGTCATGACGTGTGAACTGTTGATCTCTTCGGTAAAGTTCAAAACATTGTTCGTAAATTCTCAATCACTATTTGCAGTTGTGATTTTATGAATAACTGTGAGCCTGGGTGTTTACCGTGACTAATCTTAGCACAAAAAGTGAGGACATTTGTTTTCGGTCGATCCTTTTGTTGTTGTAACAATGCTTGTCTAATCGATGCAATGAATCTTATACTGTTGGAAAGCCTGTGTATTTCCCCTTACATGGTGCTGGATTTGAAAATTAATTTGCGGGTTGAGCAGCAGAGTTGCCAACTTGCCAGGTCTTCTCTGTCAACGTCAAACAGCTTCTGCTATTCACTAGCTGGGACCACATCCTCATTTTAGGTTTGACAGCATTTCTAGTAGTTAGTGGCAGATGGCTTGAACATGAATTGAGGCTGTGGGTAGAGGAAGGCTTCAGTGGCGGTGGCTCCCAGGCTGGGTAGATCCGCATGTACTAATGAGTAGTGAATGAACTGAAAAAGAGGAGGGAGGGTGGCGTAATATATAGAGAACCGGAAGGGTATGAAGGTGTGGTCCCAATCCTGAAATTCAGATGAGTTATCTCCTATTGACTCTTGTTTTGAACTCCTGGTACCCAAGATGGTGACAATTAGGAGCCTGATTGCTGCCTGATAGTGGTCAGCTGGTGTCTGCTCCAAGCATGCCAAGTTTGACTGATCTGAATAGGGCCTGTGGCATAGAGCAACTTTAAGATGATGCTCTGTAAAACCAAGATGCAGCATTATTTGGAGCGAGCACTAGTTCCATATAACAGTTGATATCAGATATAGGCTGTGGAGTGGGTGTCCCAAGAAGACTGTGTTTCCTCATCCTGTCCACATTTAGGAACCGCAGTCTTCTACAGATTTACAGTCAAGGTGTGGAGGATGATTTGGCCGACAGCTCTTTACCCAGACAATCCAGAACAGACTGAACATAGCATAACTTTTTCATTAGAGCAACTCACATACTCAACTCTGCTGCTCAACCCACAAATTGTCCTCACAAACATGGCACTATTTAAGTGGAAATAATCAGACTTTTCAACAGTGTAAGATTTATTGGGAAGAATGGGACCAGATGGTAATAATGACAGCACATTTAACACATTTATTGTGAGATCAAGACAAATTAGATATGTTATCACATAGAGACGGTTTTGTGTGTTTCTGACAACATTAAAAAAAGAACTTTACACTTGTGATAGACTTACACCATGCCATCTCTCTTTATGATTTCAAGAGTTAAAGGTGCAATTCATCTAATTAAATTCACCAACTAAAAATTAGTACTTAGTCAAAAAAGGTCTAAGTCATGCATCCATTTCTAAGGGGCATTGGGAGATCTGACCAGGATACTGAAAGTTAGAGAAATGAAATTACCCAGACTGTAAAGGTTCTTCTACCCAACCATCATCTATTTTACTTAATTGTATACCTCAGCCTTTGCTGTGAATGCATATCAGTTGTTAATGAGCTTTTAACTGGCGCTGATCAATTTTAAAGAAGTGCTAGTTTACAAGTCATACTACAGTAAGGAACATTTCCATCACACTCTTTAGACATCAACTTCTAGTGTATGTACATTTTTTTTTACAGGATGCAATATGGCTGCAGCTATCAAGGGCCTAATGAGAATCTCTTAATGCAGTGGTCCATAATATCATGAGGTAGTAATGATGATAGCGCTCGCTAATGCCTTCAGCTCTTCTTGAAGAGAATGTCGACAGCTATGCTGGGTTACAGATGAAATGTTTTTTCAGACTGACTAAAGTATCTAAACCATTAACTAGTGTTTTGTGACATTCATTAGCTCCAAAATATGAACTCTAGTGTATATAGTGATTTTTTTCCCAATCTCACAACATTCATATTTGTAGTTCTGACTGAACAAAAAGGAAGTAATAACAATAAAAACAAAATGAAAAAATATGGGTAGCTGCACTGGCATCTTCCAAATTATTCTTTTTAACATTAGTATTCAAAATTTTGCAATGGATGTATGCATTCCCATTTTCTGTTTGTATGGTGTGTGTATAGTAACACAAACGTTTAAGGTGGTGCGCTTAACAAACATTACAACCGCATTAGCAGCGCCTTTCCATGATGATGTTACAATTAAGCTTAAAGCACAAGTGTGGCCAAATGCTGTTAAAATGTCAGGGTTTAAGAAAGGAAATATAAAGTGACTAAACCCGCGTAAACACAACACAGTTAAAAGAACTTGAAATGCAAATATTTAATTCATTTTAGTTCAAT
>NW_005187724.1:452914-455400 GCF_000239375.1 Pundamilia nyererei
TGCTGCAGCGTTTTGGACTAACTGCAGTCGGCTAAGCACTGACAAATTGACACCTGAATAATGATTATTATAATAGCGAAGCTGGATCGCTCTCTTAACGTCTCCGAATCAGAGAAATTGCTTCACTTTTGCTAGTATCATAGATGGAAGAATCTAGTTTTAATGACTGTGTTAATCTATTTGTCACAAGTTAGATTATTGTTAAAAATCAATTCCAGGTTCCTCGCAAATGGTTTTTATAATTCCTTATAGGGACAATGTTGTAAAGGTTAATTTCGAGGAAGTGTATGAATGTGGCATGTTGTATAGAGCACTTTGAGTAATCTGGAAGAGTAGAAAAGCACTATATAAGAATCAGTCCATACAGAGTTTCGTCATATTACTTTTGCACTATTATGTTCCGGCGGATGTTGTTATTACATGGCTTGATTAAGGTACACATTAGGCTGACATCTGGGGCCAGAGCTGAAACTGTTCTGGGCCAGCACAGGGCCAACAGTGTGTCTGCAACTGGCCTTGTGCTGGCCCATGTGTGGGCCACATCTGGCAAACCAGATCTGGGCCACCAAAGGGCCGTCATTCTTTGTGGTATGTGGGCCATGTGTAAGCACATTGTGTGGGCCAGATCTGGGCCATACCAATTTTGCTATCTGGGTAGTCTAACTGTAAAACCTTTGTTGGTTAAATAACATTTAAACCATTTTCAGCACAATTCTTTTGATTCTGAAGAAGCTGAGAGATAAGAATACCATGAAATACAATATTAAAATCAGGGCTAAGGTTTTAAAAAATTATATGAATGAATACTAAAATGACAGAATCTTCTAGGTCAGTAATTTTTATTGTTAAGAGGTCATGTAAAACTTTTAAAAGCACAGTTTCAGTGCTGTGGTGTGCTTGAAATCCAGACTTGTAGTACTGTTACAAACTGAAGCAAAGTTGTAAAGTATGTAAGGTGTTATAAAGTTTATTTTAGCTCCTGCTGAAGCGTCCAGATCACAATTCTCAGAATTATATTCATTTTGGATTAATTAGACACCTTGTGAGTTCAGATGCAATGCAAATGCTTCCTTCCAGTGCAGGGACCAGTGAGTCCAGCAAAGCACACATTAAACAAGCTGATTATTCGACTTTAATGAAGGAATATTTTTTTATGCCTCATGCCATACTTTAATCACTGTTGACTCAGCCAAACTGATTTTTTAAAATGATACGGCTGCACACCTGGTTTGGCAAATGCAGTAAACTGTAGTTTAGAAACATTTGCACGCAATGTAAACAGGCCCATCACATTTGATAACTTCAGAGAAATCATGTTCACTGTCACTGAGTTTTCACTAATTTTTCATAGAAACCATTTAAACAGGAATGACACAGGTGTAACAAACATAAATAATAGTCAGTTTCCTGTTGGTTTTCCAGTGAGGTTGCACATACAAAACAGAGCCCTGTTTCCCTAAAGCATTTTAAGGCCCATTGTAAGTCTGCTGACGACAGTCTTAGTAAAAAAGATGCCTTTGGGAAATGGAGCCCAGGCCCAGGCACTACATGAAGCAGTTTATTAGACTGCAGTCAATATATATGTAATTGCTTACAACTGTCTTGAACACATTATTGTGCATCATGAAAAAAGTCACACCTCTGTGGACATTTATTCTCTTTAAAACTCACCTTGGTTTCCTCTCATGCCACATTATTCCCTGTGTTATTTTTACCTATTAAATAAAATGAACTGTGAGAAGTAAGTGTGAAAATTATTGAAAACTGGCAGATTTCCCAAAGCTATAAAGGGGCCTTTTGCAAAATCTGGAGGGGCACAGGTTTGTACAGACATTATATGGCACGAGACTGTCCAGAGATCACTTTTGCAGTGTGATTCACTGAATGGTACTGTAGTATATGCAGAACGCTGCTGTTGGTGTTTGGGATCCCAAGCCTGCACTTAGCACAAGGCTACAACGGCTCTGCTAAATGTATCATGGGTACGATAAGAGAGCAATAAGTGCCAATGAACAACAAGTAAAGCAAATATTTAGGTTTCTATGAACAGGTTGGGAATCAGGCCTCGACTCTTGATCCTGTCAGCTGCAGCATCAAAATTGCTCTGCTTTTTTTTCTTTGGCTATTTGTTCTCATCCCCCGGACCAGTTTTCTATTGCCGTGTTCGGCGTTCAGTGTTGTCTTCTGTGTGTGTGTGATTTGTTTGTTTTTTGAAGACTTCTTTTAAGGACAATAGCATGCATTTATCCTACGGGAGATTGTGTTTTGGTCAGTAATCATGAGTAAATTGGCTACAGTTGTTCACAAAAAAAAGGAAAAAGAAATAGCTGTGGACATTTGAAAGAAGAGCACAGACGAATCATCCTCTTTCTTTGTTCCTCCTGGTCTTAAAACAAGCAATTTGCTCAGAATAGAGCACACAGATAAACACACAAAACACACACATCCACGTTATCTGCACTGCAACAATGTCCACAGTGAAACCA